>NC_072737.1:167221870-167521870 GCF_026930045.1 Uloborus diversus | reverse complement strand
CTTTTTTAATTGTTTATTTTAAAACTTCAAACTGTTTCAAGCTTTATGAAGAGAGTTAAAACACTCTAGTTTAATTATTTAAAAAGTTATTGGCTTTAGGTCACTCACACTAGGTACGCTTTTTCTTGATTTCGAACTGTTTTTGAGCAATCATGAATTGCTTATTGTTTTCACTTGACCGTTGAATGACGTATGCCTTTGATTTTATTTTTCTATTCTTATACTGCTGGCCTCGTTTAAACGAATACCGTCGGTTCCAAGAAATATTCGATTAAGCAGGGAAATATTATTTATCTTTTCTGGTTGACAACCTTTGCTTAAAACATAATAATAAATCAATATCTAAGTAATAGAAAAAAAATGTTTTTGATTAAAAAGCATTTTAAATAAGCTAAGTAGTAATCAACAAAATAGTATAACAACTAAGTACAGTGAAACCTGTGTAAGTTGACCACTCGCGGTGCACTACTTTAGTGGTCAACTTAAACAGGTGGTCAACTTACAAAGGTTGATTTATATGATAAGGTCTAATTCCGTGCCTGAAAAAAGCGGTCAACTTAGACAGGTGGTCAACTTACAAGGGTGGTCAACTTCACAGGTTTTACTGTATATATAATAAAAGTACGTATGAATATTATAAATATGCAACTTACAACTTGAGGTATTAAATCTTTGTTTCAACACCTTTTTTCAGTTCATATTTTTTAGAGAAAGTCCATAATAGTGGATTCCTTGCTCAGGGTATTTTGATAATACTTTTCTAACTTGAATTACCGCGTTTTACATAATCAATAATTATCAATTTCTTATTTTCTGCAATGTTAATATTTGTTGTGTTTTTTAATTTATTTATCGACTGTCTGTTGGTAATGGCATTGGTAACTGTAAAAGAAACTAAATAGAATAGTGGAAATGCTTTTATGGAAAATGAACGTTGTTTTTCCCACCCGTTGTTTGCCGAAAAATGCTATTTTAAGTTTTTACGTCAATAATTGCTCTTATTTAATTTATTTTTAACGTATTCAAAAAAAAAATTCAGCAAAAATATATATGTGAAATTTGATCACTATTATTCGATTATCCGAAGGAATTATTCAATTAAGCGGGGATCTCTAACATTACATCTATAAATTCGGTTCCGGGAGATTTTACCCAATTAAGCGGGGCTGACAGTAATGCAGGCATCCATGTGTATCGAATCGAATTATTTATTAACGACCTTCAGGATTTTACACAATCCTTTTTTACGCGAAAATAGTATCCAGCACATAATATCTAGCATCCAGCCCCAGGCATTTATTTGAATTTTGACGTCATGAATTCAAAGGTCTAATAGGTCCTTCTAAGGTTTCAATAAAGGCCATTAGTAGAAAAAAGAAACTCCTCTTATTGCAATCCCGATAGTGAAATACATAATTTGAATTCAAGATCTCAAAACTTTAACTCTTAAAAAATTGAAATATCCTTCAGTATTTCGATTTTTTTTAAGGGCATGAAAAATATTTATTGTTAATAAGTAAGAGCATACAAAGATTCCAAAGAATTACATAGTTTATTGAAATGTTTTTAAAAATGCAATGAATGTGATGTGACCCCTATAGGTATTGTGATGTAGTTTCACACAATAAAAAATGAAGTTAAGTCTAATTGTGATATATGAAGAATATACTAGCAATTGAGGGAACTGTGCTTCTAAAAAAAAATTGTTACCAATTTCGTAATTTGATATAAGGAAGCATGTTAAAACGAAAGTCAATGCTTCTGCGTGATCATGTGCTCGTGTTGGCAGCAAGAGTGTAATGTAGTAGTTTGATTACTGCTGTGTGTTGCTTATTACTAATTGCATGGGGTGGGTATCTTGTCTTTAAATTTAGACAGTCTACCTTGAAATTATAAAAAAATGCTCAAGTGGATATTTTTCTAAAGCAATTTCAACTATGAAGTAGAAGAGAAGAAATGAAGTAGTTCGAAATGAAGAAACTGCAATAAGGACTATCTTATATAGTTCAGCATTACTAACTGCAGTCCTCTCCATTGTATCTGTATAAATATTATTGAGAAAATTTTATACAGCAAGCCCACCCGCTAAATTAAGGCACGAGCCGCCACTGCGTGTGGGAGACCCTGGGAGGGGGTGCAATTTCTTTAGTTTTCCAGGGACGCTTCTGCACCCATGATCTGACCCCCTCACTTTTTCAAGGCACGAGCCGCCACTGCTACAAGATTCACCGACATTAGTCTATCAGCACCAAGAAATGCTTGAAAATAAACTTAAAAGACTACAAGTGCATACAACTTGTGGATTTTATCACTGAAAATATGTACAAATCTTTGATCGCTGAAATGTAAGTTCTTTCTTTTTTTTTTTTTTGGCCTAAACTAAGAAATGATCTGCAAACTTTTAAACCCCTTCCCACTTGCTCCCATGAAAATGCCGTGCTGGTGTTTCAACCTCCATTTCTCGCTCTTGTGATATTGCCGTCCTGGGGTGTGCAATATTAACACGACAAAACTATAAAAACCAATTCATTTTTACTTTCTTCTATATCTAATATATAGAAAAAAGTATTGGATTCGTGCAAATTTTCGAATTTTGACGGATTTGAACGTTTTGAGGTGTGCTGAGTCCATTTCGACTATTTTTGGAAAATGTCTGTCTGTGTGTGTGTGTGTGTATGTGTGTGTGTCACGTCTGTGTGTGACCAGTTTTTTGTGGCCGCTCTACAGCAAAAACTACCGCATGAAATCGAACGAAATTTTTTACACATATGTGCCGCTATGTGAACTTGTGCCCATTGGTTTTTGGCGCGAATCCCTCCAAGGGGGGTGGAGCAATGGGACGTTTTTTGAGTTACGCAATGCTTGCTATTCCTCAGGAAGTAACTGGCGGACTCGAACAAAATTTGGTCCATATGTTGCCAATAACAGGAACAGGTGCTGATTCAATTTTGGTGTCAATAACTCAAATGGGGGTTGAGCTATAGAACGTTTTTTGTCGTCAATTGTGACTGCTGTTTCTCAAGAAATAATGAACGGAATGAAAGAAAAATTTATTGGCAAGTAGCCCTTAGTGGATATAAGAGCTGATTTTATTTTGGTGTCAACAGCTAAAAAGGGGGTAGCGCAATCACCCGTCCTTTTTTTCCATTGTGAGTGCCCTATTTCAAGAAGTAATTCTACGTTCTGGTTGAAATTTGGAATATATGTGAATCCATATGTAAACAGGTTTTGGTTCAATTTTGACGCCGATCGCTACAAGAGGTGTTGATTTTTTTTTGCGAATAAAAATAGCTTTATTAATGCAACAATAAGAAAGATAAATCGTAATAGATTGTCGTCTGCGTATTTCTCGTGATTTTAATTGTATAGAAATGATCGGAAATATTATCTCCATGATTTAAAATTTTTAACTGTTGCCATCTTATGTTTGTTAACAAATAAAATATTTCTAATTAATTCAAGCAAGGCTTTTAAAATAACTTTCAATTTTCGCTCTTTGCTTTGCTTTTGCAATAATTCAGACATTGGGATGGTCGTCAAGTTTTTGCATGTGTAATTTTGTTTTTGTTGGGAATATTGCTTCCTCATCAAGCATGGGGAGGGATCAGAAAAAAAAAAAAAAGAAAAATATAGAAGAAAGTTTCGTGATGGCCACAACATACTAGTTTTTGCACGGAATACATTTTATTTCTCTTTTTATACACTAGATGGCAGTACCAGTCCATTTTAAATGTAACTGCAGATTTTAAACGTAATCGCAGAGATGAAGAAAGGAAATTTAGCACTAACTTACCAGATTGTGATGTTGGCCTCTGTATCTAAAGCTTTGAAATTTACCACACAAGAAGAATTTACTTATCTTTACTTATATTACACAAAAGATTAATAAAATTCTTTTTTAATGTTGCAGGGTGATGTTTGCTTTTGCGACCAGGATATCAACTTTCTTAGATTTTTTTTTTGTATTTTAAAAATTATTATTTGTATGTGCTGCAGGTATGATCGTACTGTCAATTTAGGAGAAATTATAATGAATAATATTGTTTTTTGTGAAAAGAAAAATAAAACCTAAAGTTTACTCAAGTGTGTTCTAAAAACCACAATTTGGCAAAGGAGTTTCAAAAATCAGCATTTTTTGCAAGATATAACTGAATAGTTGTTTCAGTGCACTTTGTCACAGCTGTGGAAGCAGGGCTAGCTCTAATAGTTTTGCTGCCCCTGGCAATCAAATTTGTATTTTCTTTTTTTATTTTCTTTGCGTCCTTACATTTTTGTGTCATGAAATTTTCCTCCCCTAAAATTTACGGCCCTGGCCAGTTGCACAGATTGACTACTCCAGGAGCTGGGCCTATGTGAAAACACTCAGTTCAAGAAAAGAATTAGAAATGTATTAGGTTGCACAGAAAAACAAAAATTGCTTGAGTTTATTTTTCTTGTTTTAATGCGCATTATTCATTTTTTGAGCAAAGTTGTGGCTGCAGCCATTCATTTCGATTTTTTTCAGTCGAAGGGAAAGACAAAAGGTGTATACTCAATGCAAATTTTATTGGAAAACAACAAAAACCACTCTCACTTGTGTATAAAACATTAATTAAAACGCTTTTATTAGCTTCACCTGTATGTATGTATCTTGTAATGGAATCTTGCAGCTCAAAGTTCACCCACTTCCTGCGATCGGATTCTTTTCAAATTTGGCACGCGACCTCAGACCTGATGACAATGCAATATTCTATAATCAAATTAATTATTTAACTCTTTTAATTGTTTGTTTCCTCCAATTTTAATCAATATTTTGGCACAAATCCAACAATGTGAAAAAAGAAAAATTTAAAAAAATACATTAAAAAAAGCTTGCAAAAATTATTTAAAAATATCTACAAAAACCTTTAGTTTTTCTGCATCAGACAAAATTTGTTCCAATGTTCCAAGGTAATTAGAACATGAAATATAATTGTTTTAAACTAATTTGATGCCAAAATTTAGGTGAGCCTTCAATTGGAAATTCATTGCTGATCAGACCATTGTTGAACAAAACTTTTGTTCAAATGCATCTCAAATTTTAAAGGTAATATAAATATGATTTCCGCAAACATATATCGATGACTCACAGTAGCTTCACAGCGAGGTGCCCTTGTCTTAACTTTAAGATATTACCTCGCACTCATTCTATAAATAATTTCGTCGCCTGATAATTCTCCAACATAAGACTAAAAAACAGTAAAATAAAATAATAGTTTAAAGAACTAAAAAAACTCGCTTTCATAGCAAAATGAACTAAAAAGTGAAAAATAATCTTTGGATGATAGTAGCTAACCAATCACTTAATTTTAATGTGATACAAAAAAGCGTGGGGAGCTTCTTATCAGTTGTCTTGAATTTCTTCCATTTCTTGTCCAAGCAAAAATGTAAATAGACAGCACCCCGCGCTTTTTTGTATTACATTAAAATTAAGTGATTGGTCAACTACTATCATCCAAAGATTATTTTTCACTTTTTAGTTCATTTTGCTATGAAAGTGTGTTTTTTAGTTTTTTTAAACTATTTTTTTTTAAAGCAGGGGGAGGCAATCAACCACTATCAATCCCCTAAATGACAGGCCTGGGTCCTGCCAATTTTATAAAGTCCTTTTAAAAAGTTGGCTGCATGTGTTTCTTATCTTTACTAATAATAAAGCAGAAAGTCTCTCTGTCCGGAGGATGTCTGTAGGATGTCTGTGACGCGCATAGCGCCTAATCCGTTCGGCCGATTTTCATGAAATTTGGCACACAGTTAGTATGTAGCATGGGGGTGTGCACCTCGAAGCGATTTTTCGAAAATTCGATGTGGTTCTTTTTTTATTCCAATTTTAAGAAAAAAAACTATCATAAATGACGAAATTATCATAACGTGGAACTGTAACATGGGCACAAGCCAATTGGCGAGATACGAAATTATCATAACGTGGAACTGTAACGTCGGTACAAGCCAATTGGCGAGAAAATTCACCATACATTATTTGTAAATATACAAGCGAACCAAAAGACCTTTAATTTTTTCTATTACGGGCAAAGCCGTGCGGGTGCCACTAGTTATTAATAATGAAATTTTTCTGAGGACTTGGAGATAATTTTCTTTCTAAAATAATAGAATTTCTTGCATAAACTGTAGTTTTTCTGTTATAAAATGATGATACTTTGACATTTATGTAATTGAAAATAGAAGATCATTTTTAATTTAATTGATAACGAAAATGCTTTTTTTCTGATAAAAAGTGTTAAAGTAAAGAGTAGTATCTAATAATCACTTCTTACATAATTTTAGGGAGATGAAGACATAGAATGTAAAAAGTTTGGACCATTACCAGCATTTAGCCCTCCAATTTTTCTTCAGGTAATTTTAGTGGGAATGCCTTTTTTTTTTATCTACGCGTTTTTATTTGATCCTAAGTATTTTAAAGCCTATGTTTCATCAGATTTTCATAAATCTTAATTCCATAATAACTTTTCACCTATCACTTTTAGATATGTATTATAGTTGTTAAACTATTCTTGTATTGGTTTATATGATGTACAATAATTTCTCAATAATTTGAAAACCTTGGCATGTTCTGAAATAATATCCTACTTTTATTTGGTTGGTTATCTAGAGTTCATTATAATTCTTATATCAAATAATCTTTACTCAAAATCTTGTTATAAACACTTCTTTTGAAATTTGCTGTTAGGTTTTGAATGTAGTGCTTTATGTTTTGAATTGCTGTCAACCCTGTAGTATGTATCTAAAATATTTTTGGAAATTTGTTAATTTTCTTATTCAGATGCTGAAGCCGTTTAAGAACCATGAATGAATGACTGGGAAATCTTTATTGATTTTCCAAAAAAAAAAAAAACCACCTCTGATATTATTTTGTTTTTCTGTTATACTTTCTCCTTATTGAGGATCTGAAAAAATCAGTATTTCGTTTGAGACATTTTAATTACCCTCTTATAAGCAATTAACTTATTTAATTTCATTCATTGGCTTGAAACTTTACTTAGTTTCCTTTTTTTTTTTTTTTTGATGACTCTTGGCCTCTCTGGATTTTTGCACGTTTTTGCCTTTTCCTTAATCTGGCATTGAATAATACTGCATCAGATAACTAGTGCATGTGGAAAACAAAAATATGGGCAGCTCATCTTTCTGGAATAGTCATAACCCAGCTAGAGGCAGGTGTTCTCTCATTAAAGCTGATATTACCTGCACACTGGAAACTAATAAGCTGTAAGTTACCATTGCGAACCTAGGCTAAGGTAGAACTACCAGAGTATACCGACATCTTGGTTACTACATCCTGAGATTGTAATTTTATCCTTGTTTTCTTGTTTTGAGCTCATCACTCAGAAATGGTCATCCAGAAATCAGACTTTCCTGTTAGACTTTTTGCATGCAATTGTGACAGCTTGTGACAAGGAAGAGGAGGCAACAAAAAGTGGCATCGTGCGTTTTTTATAGCAATATGCCCTTGAAAAGGTGTGACATGTGACAAGTTGGAGATGGGGTTCAAATTTGTTGCAAAAAAGAAAAGTAACATCATTTATGGACAGCCCCAAATGAGGGCGAAACCGCAATCTCTAGATATATAGGCAGGCTGTCAGTATAGGCTTGTAGTTCTACTTTAGTTCTGACTTGTGGGCAGTAACTTACGGCTTCTTAAAAATGTGGGTACCTGTCATTTAGCAAGATACATATGCTGATAGATATTTTTAACTTTAACCTACTATTTTTTAAAGGTTCCCCTGCTTTTATTTTTACATGTTATTATCCTTTTTTTTTTTAAATGTCCCCCGGCCTTTATTTTCACATGTTGTTCTTTTTACTTCCTTTTACAAAAAAGGAAGTACTGTATTCGCGAAAATATTTTCACCCAAAAATCGGCCTTAATTTCCATTTTGTTCACCCCCAAATGAATGTTGAGTTTTTTTTTCAACCCGACCACTCGTGGATATGTGCCTAGGAACGTACAGACACCCGAAATATTCATTTTGATGATCCCCGAGTTAATTACGAGTTTTCTCGTGACATCTTTATGTACGTATGTATGTGCGTATGTATGTCTTATAACTCAAGAACCGAATGTCCTAGAAAGTTGAAATTTGGTACGTAGACTCCTAGTGGGGACTAGTTTTGCACCTTCTTTTTTGGTTGCATTCGGATGCTCCAAAGGGGGGCTTTTGCCCCTTTTTGGGGGAAAATCATTGTTAATTTTGATGTAAACTCAAGTGGTGTTATAATTTGGGGGACACTTGGCGATATATCACCAGTCTGTTGGTCGCCAAGTTTTGTCGCCAACTTGGCAACTTTATTTTTTTTTTAAATCTGGTTGCAATTTGGCCACTGTTGGTGATATTTAGAGAGAAAACAATTGAATCACATTAAAATTGCCAATAATGAGAAACTGACATTAAATTGAAGCAAAAGGAAACCATGTGATGCACACATTAGCTCATTTTAAATGTTCCCTTTGCCTTTATTTGTACATGTTGTTATTCTTTTTTCCAGCATTTTCCCCTTTTTCGTCCTTCAGATGCTCACTGCAGAGAATCTGACTCTGCGCCGGAGGAAATAATAAATGAACCCTTCCGTGAAACTTGGGAATGTCTTTCAAGGGAGTCCACCAGCAAAGTAAGTTGAAAAATTACTTCTGTGAGAAAAATTTCTTTAGTGCTCCCAGAGCCAAATTTAGTGCCTCCACCTCCCCCCCCCCCCCTGGCAGACTTGAAAGCTGCCTTTCAAATCTATGACCTTTTTCTATGGACTTCATAAAATCGAGTGTTAACTGTATTCCTACAATAAAAATAATATGCTGTCATATACCGAATTACCCTGCATTATCCGGCATGCCACAAAATTTGGGGGTCACCAGATTTTCAATAACACTTGCCTGGTCCTTTCTGGCGTGCAGGAAAAATCGAGGATAGGCGGAAAAGATACTATAAAAAATATATGTTCAGCTTAAAAATGAGTATATGTTCTATACATATCTTATTAGTATTAGTAAACAGTTTAATTTTGTAAAAATATTTACTAACAATGCCATTTGTTATTTTAACAAGAAAAATATTGTTCAATAACGAATAATTTTATAAAAATGAAATTAAAACTAAGTAAGCAAACATTTAAGGCGTAAGATACCGCCCCTTAAACCAGTGTGCTAAAGAATTTACTATAGCTATTGAATAAATAAAAATTAAACTTACCTTTCTAAAAGGAACCTAAAATATTTTTTTACGAAGAATTATGAATAAATTGTAGTAACGATGATTGCTTTTGAATTGATTACTTTATTGGTATATAATTAAATAAATTAATAATGAACTAACTTAAATACTGAGCACATACGATATGCAATGCACATTTTTTTTTGAAAGAAGGTTACTTTCAGGATTTATTTACAGTTGAACTCGGTTAATACAAACTGCCAAAAATTCGCGAATTTGTTCAAAAAAACCATTCTTCGTAACGTCCGTGAATAAGTAATATATGGAGAAAAATTGAAAAATCCATACGTAAATTTAAAACAGAATTGCTTTGCAACTTATTTACAATGTCTGTCTTTTCACGAATTGTTAGAGTTTTTCTTTTTACGCTCTCCTATCTTTAGCTTTTAATGGGCTACCAAATAAAGCAACATTCAGTTTATAAAGAACATAGGACTGCCAGGCAGGATGGACACTACGAAATTTTTTTCCTGCACGATCTGGAAAAAGCTAAGCCAGTTTATGGCATGAAATAAAGTGCTTTATCGATATTCGAGAAGAGACAAAATAAAAGGGTTGGAAATAGTGGGACAGTAATTTTTATTAAGTAAAACAGGTGGCAATACCCAAATGAAAAAATGAACGGTTTTATCCCCAAGCAGACTGACCAGTTCAAAAGTAAACAGGTGTAATGAACTTTAACCTCTTTCAGAATAGCAGAGGAACTTTCAGAATAGAATTGTTCGTCTTAACCGGCACTTTCATTTTGATCTACGTAATATCCATGACATTTTTAATGTAATTAAATAGTAAACCAAACTAATTTAACAAAATGTTCGTTTTAGCCGTAATTTCGTATTAACCGTGGTCGTATTAACGAAGTTCAACTGTATTTATTTCCATACAGTAGTTTGCTTTCTGATTGGAACTGCCCGAGGAAGTTTACTTTTGTTTTGTTGAAAAATAAACCTTAAATTACCCAGCATGCCTCAAAATTCAAATTTCCCAGCATGCTAGTAAACCTTGCTTTTTTCCGGCATGCCGGGTAATGCGAAGTAATAGAGTAATTAGCTCTGGAAAAACCTTAAAACTGGTTTCCATAAAGAATCTTAAATATTTTTTAAGGTTTTAAGTCTCTTGGAACCTCGAGCTGTCTTCAGTGGCCATACTCATCATGGTTGTTTCACTATGCACAAGGAAAAAATTCCAGAGTGGACTATACCGTCCTTCAGTTGGAGGAATAAGAAGAATCCCAGCTTTATCCTGGTAGGTCCTGGTGTTTTTTGAAAATTTAAAGTGCATGTATGTCAAGATGGAAATTTGTTTTGTGCTGCTTAAAGCATCACCATGTCATACCCACCAACAGACGTGACACACCACAAAATTTTGAAACTAAGTTTTGATTTAAAGTTTAAATTAAATCCGTTCTTTTGCCACTAAGTTGCAGGGTAGCTATTTGTAATTTTTGCACAAAGTCGTTTACATAACTGTTACATGGTGGTGTATTAACAATGTTATCAATCACATCATTAAAATTTATATACACATCATAAAAATTTTATTGACTAACTATTTGAATAAAATAAAAATCAACTTTTAGTAAGAAATTATCAAAAAAAGCATGTTTGAAACCCAAAAAAAAAAGTTATGCTTAGGAAAACATAATTTTTAACCATAAAAGTTTACATAGACTAAATTAAAAACTTACCTAAATCTTTAACAAATATCTGAAAGTAGGTTTAATTTGTAAATAAACATTATCTAATAAAATTTGCTTTTGTGTGGTACATTTGAAAGCACAAACTCGAATTTAAACCCCCAATTCTATCAGGTTTAATAGTTATTTCTGCTTTTTGCTGCCATATATATTATTTTTTTGAAAGTAATAGCTTCTTTTATAGTATCTAAAAAGGCTTGGAATGTATATAACTAGTACTTTTATAGCCAACAGAGTAAAAATTTGACCCCGAGAGAATCTCGAGCTTAGTTAACTTCCCCAAAAACGGTAACCCGAGTGACGCTCGGGCATAGACCTCAAAGTGTTAACTTTTCACTGTTAATTTAAACTATAAAGTTAACCATTGAACATATTATCATGGGTGCCAATCTTCTCCAAGAGCAAGGGGAGCACCCCCCCCCCTCTCCATCTCCTACAATCAGTTTTAAAACCAGTAGGGGTCAATATTCCTCATTTCACTACAGGGGTGCCCACAGGGGGGGGATTATGGCGCAAGTTGCGCCATCAAAATATTTGGGAGGGATTTTTTTTTTCAGAACTTTTTTTCTTTAGAACATGAAATTTTTGAATTTTGGAAATAAAAAATATTTAAACTTATTCGACAAGAAATAGATGCATTAATAATACTTTTTTCACGTACTCTTCAGGGCCGTCGCCAAGAGGGGGGGGGGTTCTACACCCCCAATTTTTCAGAAGTGGGGCATCCAATTTCATTTTAGCGATGAAAACGAACAAAGAGAAAGGGAAACTCTTATTTATTTTAAAAATTAAAATAGTAATTATAAATGAACAATTTAAATAATAGTGACAAAAAGTATTTTTTCTGTAAAATTTGAATAGAAAATGTAATCTTAAAATACAATGAGAACATTCATGATTCTCTTTTATTAATAGTCGCGGAAATGTATGCTTGAAACATTTTTATTAACCAAAAAAAAAAGGATTCAGTTCAGTGCACTCTCCACTAGGCCGCAGAATGGGTATGTCTGCCTAGTCGGAAACTATGGGCTCGGCTCAAATTAAAGTATTATGCATAGAGTAAAATTAGCATAATGGGAGGGAGGAAAGGAGACAAAACTAACATGGTGCACGCCTTGTCTCTCGGCGGCCCTGGTTATATAAAACTATGCTTCATGGCTTCATAGTTCTTCAGTTAAAAAAAAAAACCATAAATAAATAGGACAGCTTCATTGGAACAGCTCATAGCATAGGGTTCGCCGAAACATTCCTATATGAATTTTTTTTTTTTTTTTTTGATGAAAAATATTGTCCTGAAAATAATTGCTAAGTGGAGAAAATGTATGGGTAGCCGAAATAAATTTGAAATAGAGAGAAAAAAATAATAACAGTTAAATGCAAAGAGGGATTCAATGTATTGTAATGAATACTCAAACCAAAAGTTCTAAATTTTTGAATGTAAAAATCGTAAGTAAATCACAGCTTAATCAAGAGATGCAGGTGGCATATTTAAATTAAAATGAAGTAGAATAAAGACCTAAGGTATCGCAGAAAATTATCACATCTTTTCAAAATGTTAAAAGTCCTTTTTCCAAGGCCGCAAATGCTTGTATTGCAAGAAAGCAAAAATATTAGGGGGGAAATTGAAAGTTCTATTATGGAAAATCCAAGCAAATAGTCGTGTTTGGCAAAGGAAAATTAGAAGAAAATATTATACCACAATATGTTTATCAGTAATTAAAATTGACAATGAAGATAGGAGGGACGTAGACAAACTGAAAGGAAGAGTGGGGAACTCCAAATCCTTCTTTTTATGTCTCCAAAGCGGGCCTGGAAGTGAGTTTTTAAAATTTAGGTTTTGAAAAAATCCCGGAAAATTTTTCTCAAACCCCATCCATTAGCCTAAAGTCATTAAAGATGGCCTACGCCTGAGTATTTAGGACTGTAATTTAGGAAAACCATGAGAGTGCTCCCAACGTAACTTCAGAGAAACGCCCTCTCAATTAATCATTCATTCTCATTCAAGGTCGAATAAATTTCGTCTTTTGGACTTTAATAGGAAAAAAAAATCCCTGAGTTGTCCCAAAACTGTCGTCCTGCAAATATTACCGAAGATCCTCAAAAATTTCATTGTTAAGGCTTCATTTTAGAAAATTTTTTGGGGGAGAGATCTCCAAAACCTTCTACCCCTCTAACAGTATTAATAAATCGTCTACGATTGCTTTAATTGAATTTCAATTTTGAAAATTTGCCATGGGAGGACTCCAAATCTCTCCACCCATTAACATTAACAAAAATCTTCTAAAAGTGCGGTTTCTACGGATCGAAATTTTTTTCGAGAGGATATCTCTCTCTCTCTCTCTCGCCAACATCATTGAAAAATGTCTTAAATCTCGCTTTAGTGCTTCAATTACGAAACATTTCTGGTCGCGAGCCCCTTCAAAACTCCCCCCCCCTTTCATCGAAGGTTAGCTTAAATTACGTTTTCGGAGCTTTGGTTTCAAGAAACTGGCGGTGCACTAAATTTTAACAAAAAAGTCTACAATCGCTTTTTTAAGACTTCAAAATTTCAAAAAATTTTGAATGGCGGGTGGTTGCATCTCTTATCCCCTTAGATCGTCTAAAACTGTATTTTTCGATCTACAATTTTCACATTTTTCCCGGGGGAGAGCCCCCGGACCCCCCTTTATTTGTCATAATCAGAAATAATTCACAATTGGGAATGCGTGCTTGAAGTTTAAATTTTGAAAAATTATAGAACGATGACCCCGAGTCTCTTCCTCCCTTAACAACACCATAAATCGTCTAAAACTGTGTTTTTCAAATAATAGTCTTGAAAATTCCCGAGAGAGAGCCCCTGGACACCTTAACATTAACAATATTTCTGAACATAATTAAATATAATGTACGATTGTGTTGGGAATTTAAATTTGGAAAAATTATCGGGAGAGGCTATCCTGGAACTCCTCCCCCCTTCCTCCCAAACGTAAAATATAGTTTAAAACTGCGTTTTTATGTCTTCAAATTGCGGAATAATGCAAGAAGGTAGCCGTCCGACACCCCCTAATTCTGATTGAATATTATCCTTACGATTATTTATATTGCTAGTACGAAAGTCCAGTAATATGACTATCCCTGCTAATCCAGAAGCCAAATCTTCTCTCTCTCTGCACATTCCAGCATGCGTATGAAAAAATTCAGGGGCTGCCAAAAGCGCACCCTCCCCTCCAGTTTTCTGAAATAGCGACGACTCTGGTACTCTTTCCAAAATTTAATGACCGTTTCTCTTTTTCAATGAAAGAAGCATAACAGACGGCATGGAGTTGGTGTCCTTTCAAAGCTGGGTCAGAAGGTTTGATTAGATTTCTTTTCAATATCTTATAAATTTTCTGGAAGTAGCACAATTCTGCATGATGAATACGTGTGACAGTGATGAGGGAGAGAGGTCAAAAATGTTTTATTGTGTGTAATAATTCTGGCCAGTATGCTCTAGTCTTTCATTGATTCGTTTTCACCTTAACAATCGTTAAGAACTAGTTTTGAAGTCCCTCCAATCGATAATTAATATATTTTCTTCATTCTCTAGCTTAAGCTTATGAAAAATTTTTCATTTCACTTCACTCCCATCTTCTCTACCATTTTTAAACTGATTGTTTCAATTTATCATTAGATGATTTTTATTAAAACTTTCAGTGACTTTGGTTTTCACTGATGGAAGTAGAACATTCTGTTCTTAAGGTGTTTAAATTATTTTTCGTAAATCATATTTATTTTCTTCCATATCTGATATGTATAGAAAGATATTTGATTCGTTAAAATTCTCGAGTTTTGATTTTCGATGTGTGCAGAATAGCTGAATCCATTTTTGAGAATTTCCGAAAAATATCTGTCATGGTGTGTGTGATCTATCTTTTTTTGACTATGCAACTTCAATTTAGGGAAACTTCCAGGAGAGCACTCCCACTGTAACGCCAGAATGACACCATCTTTATCATCAAGAGTCATCTAAAACTGCGTTTCCAGTAATGAAATTTTGAAAAAATTATAGGAGAGAGCCCCTGATTCCCCCCTCTTTCCTTAACACGATCAAAGACAAAGCCTAGAATTGCGTTTTTGAGGTATCAATTTCAAAAAATTGCCGGGGGAATGGCATCGAAATTCACTTCCACTAACATTATCAACATATATCAAAACTGCGTTTCTAAAGCTACAAGTTCGGAAATTTAAGTGGAGCGCCCCTCTCCATCCTCCCAACTCGTCAACATTATTAAAAAGTAGTCTTAAATTTGGTTTTTAGGGATTCAATATCGAGAAAATTCCGGGAGAGCTTCCGAAAACTTTTTTTCTTAACGTCACAAAGGTGGGCTACAATTGCGATTTTAGAACTTCAATTTCAGAAAACTGCTTGTCCCCCAACCATAGATAGCGTTTTAAAGACTAATTTTGAAAATTTTCCAGGGGCGAGTCCTATGATCTCTTCTTTCCTTAACATTACCACAGATAATCTAAAACTGCGTTTTTAGAGTTACAGTTTTAAAAACAAAGGAAAGCCCTCCTTAACACAACGGTAGATTATTAACAATTGCGCTTTTAAAGTTTCAATATTGAAAAATTACCGGGAAGGAATACCAAACCTTAAATTCTTCCAACATCACCAGAGATCGTGTAAAACTGTGGTTTTAAAATTACAATTTCGAAAATTTTCCGGGGGAGAAACTACCCCGACCCCCTATCTAATTCACAATAAATTTCCGCTTCACGGTTCATGTTGTATAACATCTAGTAATGACTCCATCCCAAGCCAGAAAGTTGTCCCTGTAATTGTTCATACGTTTGAAAAAAAAAGTGTAGCAAAATTCAGGGGTACCCAAAATTTGTTTACTCAAGGTCTACGTTTTAAAATTAGGGAAGGCAAGGCGGGTCAACAATCCAACAACATTTCATTTCAAATGGTATTTGTTAGCGCTACCCCCCCCCCCCCCCCGTGAATTTGCCTGGAAATTAAAACACTTTAAAAACTGTTATGTTTAACCCATATCGAAAGCGAGAAAATTTTTGGGGGGGAATTTGCGCCATTGAGCTTGGGGGGGATGGGCACCCCTGTTTCACTAGGCCGTAGTTATGTTACAGGGACTGGTTAATCACAAGCGGAAAAGCCTACTGCATATTACTTTTGATAATTTAATTAATCTTCACTATGTTAATTTTCAATTTTAACTAAGATAATATATTTATGTTGTTTTTTTTTTCCATTCTTACAGGCAACTTTTGCTCCAGACGCATTTAGGATAAACAAGTGTCACATGCCAAATGAAAATACTGTAATTGATCTGTATATAGTTGGCAGCTTGTTTATTCTGATTTGGATGTATGTTACAAGAGGCAGGTTTTTCAAAGGTTCATCTTTTAAAGATAAGTAACTACTAAATAAATGTGCAGACAAATATAGTGCTAAGCTTTTGTCTTTCACTCTCAAGTACAATTCTGGACTACATCGTGTGCAGAATCGAGAAATCTGCTCGAAATAGAGGTACTTTTACGTTAAAGGTATGTCACTCCACATTTTTAGCCTTGGCAATCATTTTTCATTTTATTTTCGATCGCCATGTTCGGTCAAAGTTACATAGAAAGTACTTATTTGATGATGCCATGCAATTATTTGTATTTTTTAATTTTCAAATCACAGCAAGCCTTGAAATAATTCTATAAGTTCCTTCAAAGTGAAAAAAATCCACTAAATTGTTAAACACAACTCTGTTAAAAGTAAAATAATCCACCAATTTTTATTTTTTTAACGATTAAAAAACGAGGAAAAAAAATACCCCTTAAAGTCCATGTTGTGTCTACCCTCTCCCCCCCCCCAGGAAAATTTCAAATTTAGTTTTAAGAATGCATTTTAAATTTATATTTTTCAAAAACTTGCAATTCCACTTTAGGATTGCAATTTCACTGACCGCCCCCCCCCCCCACCCCCACCCCCACTGCTTAAAGTAGTTCGCCAAATCAACTAGAAATGTTTTTGACATGTAAAATAATCAGTCAAATATATTTTATATATATTCAGTTATAAATAAACATTGAAAATCCCATTATGATGTAAAGTTAGAAGAAGGGGAGCAAATGTGGCAACAATATAATTGTAATTTTTCAGTTTTTGCCAAGGTAACAAGTAAACAAGTTGCCAAGCCAAGTGACATACCTATAATATAAAAGTACCAAAATATGAGTTATCCTGGTTTTTGGAACTGTATAAATTTTATTGCATTTTGTACAAGTTATACTGTTAAATAAATTTATATTTGTTGGTATGAGTATTCATTCACTTTCTTTTTCATGCATTTTTTGTTGTACATAGAGCACTATATTAAAACAGGGGTGCCTACCAAGGGGTATCATGGCCCAAACTGCAGCATTGAATTTTTTGGGGGGATGTTTTCAAGGACATTTTTTGTATTTTGTGGGAAGGGCTCTTGTTCTTAGGGGGTCTTCATGGTAATTGAGGGGAGCGTTGCTTTTGGAGGAATGATCATTCTCGCTTAAAATATTTATATTTAAGATTTTTAATCGTATTCATTCTGTATATCATTCACTCCCTAATTATCCACCAAAACAGCAAACATAAAAAGAAAAGTTTCTTAGGTTGTACAGTTGACTCCCGCTAGAGCGCAATTTGACTTATGCGGAATGGCTATAACGCGATTTTTTTCACCAGTACAGAATTTTAGGCCTAACGCAAATTCCTTACCCACAACACGAAAATTTTCGGTGGAGAATCGTGGTGTGCAAGTACTGGCTTTGTAATTGGCTACTATAATTTCTTTTTTTTTTTTTTTTCGTTAATAGACCTTCATTCCTTTCACATCACTGAGAGCGGAAGTTCCCACACCGTACACTATTCTGAACATCGCTTATACAAATAACTCTACTCCTTATTTTAAATTTATTTTTTTCATTCTAAATGAGAAAGTTTATAAAATGTAATGACACCTAAGATCGCTTTTTCATCTGAAGTTTGTGAAGATAGAATGGAAAAGAGAAAGTTTTTGACAGTTAAAGGAAAGCTAAAGCTTCTCAATGCTAAAACTTCTTGAGAAGCGAATCTCAGCTAAAAAATGCGTCGGAGGTTGCACGACAATTAGATATAAGTGAATCTTCCATATTCCATACATACAATTAAAAGTCAAGAAAAAGAAACCCGCAAAAGTTTACCAAGTAACATCTTAGTAAAGTGCAAAAATTTATGAAAATGGAAGCTGCTCTTGTGTTGTGAATTAAAGAAACCAGGAAGAGGGGTGTTGCCACAGATGGAAACGGTATAAAAGAATTAGTGAAGCAACTGTTTAAAAATGTATTAGAATAACGGTTTGATTATGCGGCATAAATCGTTATCATCTTCACTTTTTTAAGTTACAGTATCATTACTGGATCTAATGGATCAGAACAACTGTACTGCAATTGCTTTTCGTACTGTATTCTGTACGCACCATATACTGATTTATTTTATGTCTTTCTGTCTTTATTCCCCATTGATTTTGTGCATCATAGCAGTATTAATGTTGAATAAAACGTTTTTTTTTAAGTATAAGTAACCATTCAGTTCTTTATGTAATAAATAGTGATGTACAGTTAAGAAATGGGTTTTGACAGTTGAGGGGGTGTTTATAAGTGTCTAAAATAATTGGGTACATTTATAAAAGTTTTTACACATACCCTTTTCCACAACGCGAAATTTCGACTTATGCGAGGGATCTTGGAAAGCATCCCTCGCGTAAGTCGGGACTCGACTGTATTTTCACTTTCTGTCAATATTACATTATTTCTTTCAGTGGGTAAACTTTCATCGAACAATTTTGGAAAGGAAAAGGTTTTAGAATTTTAAGCATTTCAATGTTTTACATACCACAAAAATTTAAAAACAGGAAATGAAGTAGAATGTGGGGGCAACTAAGTGAAATAGTAAAGAAAATATACCTTTATCAAAATGAAAGAATTAGAAATTTGTTTTATTTTATTACAAAACTTTGAAACACATTTTTTTATTTTTGGCAATAAATTTATACCTTCAAAAAAGCATGAAAAGTTTTCACTTTTTTTTTTCCATTTGAATCGAAGTTACAATAAATGAGTAATTTTGTATATTTTCTGGAAACATCTTCAAATTTTGCAAGAATCAAGGTTTTTAGAATTAGAAGTACTACATCTGTTCCCCCCCCCCCCCCAAATGACGCTTATTCGGCTCAAAATCGGCATTTTCGCGGGTAAAAAAATGTGTGATACATTTACGAAATTCAGCAAGAAAGTTGATGAGGTTATGCTGATTTCTGTAAAATTTCTTCATTAATTTGAAGAAAAAAAATCTGTAGAATTACTCAGTTTCTCAAATTTTAGATCACGACAACACTCTGATTTGACCACTTTTGCTCAGGCAAGCTTGTACCATTGTGTTAGTAATATTTGTATCTACAGTTAACTTATTAGCAGGGGCGGACTGGGTTGATCAAGAAGGCGCCAACCTTTACTCTCAAAGGGCGCAAAAAAAAAAAAAAAATATTTATATTAAAAAAAAAAGTGGTTCACGTTCGAGGATGCAAATTAAGTGTAGAGTGAAATAGAATTTTTTAACAAAAGGTGCGGAGGGGGGGGACCCAAGAAGCACACATTCGAGGTCGAAAAAGAACCAAAGGAGCTCAGGTTTGAGGGCGCCAAAAAAAAAAAGAAGTACAGGTTTGAGGGAGCAAAAGAAAAAAAAACTAATTCGCGCAGGTTTGAGGACGCAAAAAGAAACAAAGGTACACAGGTTCGAGGATGTAAAAAAAGAAAAGAAAAGAAACATGGCGATGGAAACGTCTGACGACTCAATAAAGTAAAATAAAATATAATTTTAAAAAAAGTTGAAAGGCGGGTAAAAAACCAAGGTGCACGCTCTCGAGCGCGCTAAAGAAAAACCGAGTTTCAATTTCAAAAAAAAATAAATAAATAAATAAAAGAAGAAGAAGAAACGAAATGGCAAATCGCACAGGTTTGAGGGAGGGGAAAAAAAACGAAAGCGCACAGCTTTAAAGGATCAAAAAGAAACAAAAGTGCAAAAAAAAAAAAAAAAAAACGAAGGAGTACATTTTCGACGACACAAATAAAATAAAGTGGAAAAAAAAATGGCGCACAGGTTCGGGGGCACAAAAACATTGATGGCGCTCGGGGTTTGCGAGCGAGAAAAAACGAAGTCGCTCGCCTTGAGGTCAGGGAGGGGAGCCGTTTCCCCTCCCAAAGCTTTATGGGTGTAGAAATCTTTTAGGAAGAAAAAAAAGAAAAGAAAATATATTATGAGAAAATAAAGAAATTCTACACATGTTTTACTTTAAAAGAAATTTAGATCTGAATTGGGAGAGTAATTATGTATATCTTTTCTCTTTAAATAGAACTATTATTTCCAAAATGTTGCTCCATCGTTAAGATCATTTCTTGATGTCAAACTTAAGACCTAGGAAGATCTCTAAGTGCTGCTGTCCTCAGAGTACAGCTATT
The DNA here is from genome assembly GCF_026930045.1 of Uloborus diversus. Classification (NCBI taxonomy): domain Eukaryota; kingdom Metazoa; phylum Arthropoda; class Arachnida; order Araneae; family Uloboridae; genus Uloborus; species Uloborus diversus. Next base: position 167,501,437 of record NC_072737.1, on the reverse strand, counting down.
GCTAACGAGGCCAAAGAGAGCCAAAATTTGCGTTTTTATGGGTTTAATTTTGAAACTTTTCCGGGGGGAAGCCCCATTTTTCCAAGACTCCACAAAAGATAACTGAAAAATGCATTTTAGGACTTCAGTTTAGAAAAAATTTTAACGGAGATTAGCTTACCCACCATCTAAAAGCGACCTAATTGGTCCTTTTGAGGACTTCAATTACTAACGATTTCCGATAAGATACCCACCCCCCCCCTCCCTCCGGCCAATATCGTGTTAATAGCTGTAATATGAGGTTTTTGTGGGAAGAGCTCACAAAATTTCATTCCCATATACAGGGTGAGTTCGATCGAATCTGCCATACGAAAGGGGGTGATAGAAGAGCCCAAGCGGAGCATAGAACCATCCATTATCGTGTCCAATCCTTAACCGTAACCTAGTTTTGGTAAATTTAAGGAAAATGAGTAAAAAAAAAACAAAATTCTGAGAAAACGACTGATTTCTGAAATTCCTGTAGGACCTACAAAGAAAATAAGTACATATTTGGAAAGAGCAGACTAAATCCTACAAAATGATACCTTTCGCATTAAGATAGTCGCATTTTACTGAGAGCTACAAGCTTTGAAACATTGAACACACTCAGAATTAAAATGGTGCCAACGTTTTTAATCGACATTTTCAAAAACAACCGTAAGAGCTACAACCGGGCAAATCTACCAAAAACTGGCCCATTTTATTGGCTTTCAGATGATGCAGCAACAAATCATATTGGGTTTCAAGTTCAGCTGAAAGTCAGGCTTTTGTTTGAAACAGTGTAAAAATCTGCATTCGTTAAAAAAGGAAAACCAGCAAAAAGTCGCACTTTTCTGTTTTGAATTTTCTGTTTCACGATAGCATGTTGCTTTCTTTGTTTAAGAAAATGATATTTTTATGTAAAAATAATAGTTTTAACATTTAATTTAGAGAAAAAACACATGAGATAACGATTCGTAGAAATAAAAGAAGCATTACTTTCCCGTGCTTTTCACAAAGGGAAAATCAATAACAAAAAAATGTTACACCAACATCGATTAGTACATTTAATAAACCTGCAAAATTTACAATAGCTGCTGAAATGGGTCGCAGCCACATCTGATACACGCTCTTGCCCTTTTGCGAACGGAAACAACCGTTGCTCTTAGAGAAATTTCATTCCTTAGTTTCCCTACTGCTTCAACAAGCCGGTCTCTCAATTCTTTCAAACTTGCTACTTCTGTTTTGTAAACTTCTTGTTTTAAGAATCCCTAAACAAAGAAGTCCACTGGCGTCAGGTATGGGGATCTAGAGGGCCAAGGGATGGGGCCCATACGACCAATCCATTGCGGTTACTGTTCAGTTAGAAATTCCCGAACGGCATTTGAAGAATGTGCAGGGGCTCCATCGTGTTGGAAAATGATTTCTGCCCTCTCCTGAACAGGAATAGCATCAAGAAGGTCAGGCAAATGATGTTCAATGACCTCTAAATATGTGTTTCCTTTTAGGTTACCTCGAAACACATACGGACCAATTAAATGCTCTCCTATTACGCCAATCCAAACATTTATGCTGAATCGAGTTTGGAATGATGAGTTTTGGGTTAAGAAAGGATTATGTTCAGTATAATGATGCCAGTTATGCAAATATATGATGCCCCCTCTAGTGAACAACGACTCATCTGTCCACAATATCTTTCTCAGAAAATGGTGATCTTCAGTGTCTCGGGCTAGTAGCCATCTGCAAAATGTTACCCCCCTTTTCTAAATCTTAATTGCGCAGTTCTTGTACTAGAGTAAAATGATACGGGTGATACTTGTTTTGGTGCAATGTTTTCATCACTTTACGTTGTGATAGTCCACCTTCTATAGCAATCGAGCGTGAACTCACACTTTGGTTTTCCACTACTCGGTCCAGCACATACTCCTCAACATTGGCAGAACGGTGATCCTGGCCCCTCTCGAACAACGTACCAAATGAACCTGTCTCTCTGAGCTTTCGATGTATAGAGGCAAACACATCTATTAGACGCAGAACGATTTGGGTAACGGAGCCGGTATTCTTTCTCGGCTCTGCGAGCATTACCATCACAAAATCCGTACACGAAATGCATATCAGCATACTCTTCGTTAAAAAATCGAGACATACCCAAAAATCGAGAAAAGAATATAGCAACTTATCTTTAGAAACTTTAACGAAAACTTTCAAAAACTAAAAACACTCTCTACTGACTTAACTGTAAAAATAATCATAATTCTAGCAATTTTCAAAACACATTTACAAAATATAAGAAAGAAGCAAATGATACATTAAATATTATGACAAATGAATAATTCTGTTTAGTTTTTATCATTAATTGTTTTGTTAAACAAATGCTTTTTATTTTCAGACGATATTTTTCACAATCATAAATCGTAATCGGAAGTCTTTTGATGGGTCTGCATACGTTTTAAAGTCTTATAATGCAGGAAGCTCATATTTAGAGTTCATTGAACATCATTTGCCTGACCTTCTTGATACTATTCCTGTTCAGGAGAGAGCGGAAATCATTTTCCAACACGATGGAGCCCTTGCACATTCTTCAAATGCCATTCGGGAATTTCTAACTGAACAGTAACCGCAATGGATTGGTCGTATGGGCCCCATCCCTTGCCCCCCTAGATCCCCAGACCTGACGCCAGTGGACTTCTTTGTTTGGGGATTCTTAAAACAAGAAGTTTACAAAACAGAAGTAGCAAGTTTGCAAAGGATTGAGCGACCGGCTTGCTGAAGTAGTAGGAAACTAAGGAATGAAATTTCTTTAAGAGCAACGGTTGTTTCCGTTCGCAAAAGGGCAAGAGCGTGTATCAGGTGTGGCGGTGACCAATTTTAGCAGCTATTGCAAATTTTGAAGGTTTATTAAATGTACTAATTGAAGTTGGTGTAACATTTTTTGTTCTTGATTTTCCCTTTGTGAAAAGCACGGGAAAGTAATGCTTCTTTTATTTCTACGAATCGTTATCTCGTGTGTTTTTTCTTTTTATTAAATTGTTAAAACTATTATTTTTATATAAAAATATCATTTTCTTAAACAAGGAAAGCAACATGCTATCGTGAAACAGAAAATTCAAAACAGAAAAGTGCGACTCTTCGCTGGTTTTCCATTTTTTAACGAATGCAGATTTTTACACTGTTTCAAACAAAAGCCTGAATTTCAGCTGAACATGAAGCCCAATATGATTTGTTGTTGTATCATCTGAAAGCTAATGGAATGGACCAGTTTTTGGTAGATTTGCCCGATTGTAGCTCTTACGGTTGTTTTTGAAAATGTCGATTAAAAATGTTGGCACCATTTTAATTCTGAGTGTGTCCAATATTTCAAAGCTTGTAGCTCTCGGTAAAATGCGACTATCTTAATGCGAAAGGTATCATTTTGTAGGATTTAGTCTGCTCTTTCCAAATATGTACTTATTTTCCTTGTATGTCCTACAAGAATTTCAGAAATCGGCCGTTTTCTCAGAATTTTGTTTTTTTAATCATTTTCCTTAAATTTACCAAAACTCGGTTACGGTTAAGGATTGGACACGATAATGGGTGGTTCTATGCTCCACTTGGGCTCATCTATCACCCCCTTTCGTATGGCAGATTCGATCGAACTCACCCTGTATAATACGTATAAAAATAGCTTAAAATTGGATTTTTAGAGCCTCAATGACAAAATATTTCCAGGAAGGGGATATTCCATGCACTCTCCTTTTAATGTCAGCAAACATTGCCTAAAAGTGCATTTTTAGAATCGATAGCAGAAGAGCAGCCACCCCATCTCCTAATTTCTCAACGTATGACAGCAGAATATTTCGGTTTCCAAATTTCATTTTCAAAAAATGTTTGGGGTCAGCACCCAAACTCTAATCTTTCGTCTTACGCAGGGGCCCCACCTATGGGGGGGGGGGGTATGGTGCAGACTGCGATATTGAATTTTTAGGGGGGGGTGTTTTGATGGGATTTTTCTCTTTTTTAGGGGTGCTCTTTCTCGACGGGGGGCGGGGCTTCGCGATATTTAGAGGGTATGCACTTCTGTCTTATGTCATCAAAAATAGCCTAAAATGCGTTTTTAGGACCCTAATTTTTAAAATTTACAGAAATTTCAATTTTGAAACATTTTTGAGGGAGATCCCTAAAACTATTCCCTTCACCTAACATTTCCACAGAAAGCATAAAATTGAGTTTTTTAAACTTCATTTTAATACAATTTCTGGGATTTGGTTCAGAAATTTTGGACGGGCCCTCCCAAAATGATCGGTTAGATCCGCCACTGCTTGAGGGAACTCATGATCAAGGGCGCAAAATAATTGAATGTGGAAAAAAAAATAGAAGAAGAAGAAGAAGACGTTCAGGTTCAAGGGTGTAAAAAAACAAAGGTGCACAGGTTCAAGGGTTCAAAAAAAAAAAAAAAAAAAAGACAAAGTCGCATAGGTTTGAAGACAAAAAAAAAAAAAAAACACGAAGGGGCGCATCGGCCCCGGTGGATCAGTCCGCCCTAGCTTTTTAGGAAACTCGAGGATGAGGATAGGTCAACCTTATACTGTACCTTGTCTATCAGCATGGTATCAAACTTCACATATCTATCTATAATAATAAATGTAATATGTATGTATAATAATAAATGTAATAAAAACAACAGGCAATAATTAGAAGGCAGAAAATATTACAGGGAGGAAAAAATCACCCTTGGTTTCTAACTAAAATCCAGCAATCAGGATATAATATTGGCCCAAAAGTTCATAACTTTGATTTTTAACAACCTGAAGTTTTAAAAACCTTCTTTTGTAACTCGGTTGATTTTTTTGGATTTTACAAGCTAAGAAATGTAAAGCGAAATGAATGTGAAAAACAAAATATTATTATTGCTTTTTTTTTTTTCAAGGTAAAGGATGCGTTCCGTTCCAGTTCTTGCGTAAAATTTTTAATAAGAAGAGGGGAAAAAAATCTTTTTATTGTCTGCGAGAAATTTGAGAAACGGAGACCTTGCGACGTTTATTATTTATGCAGGTCGGTTTACAAAGGACTGTCTGACGCATTTTTCCTCCAAGGTTGACTGTTTTTTGGATGAAGCCGGAAATGTGTGCCCAGGAATTTCTGAAAGCTCACCAAGAGCGGCATCAAAAGACAGGAAACTTTAGCAGTTATCTGTGAAAGTCGTGCGCTATTTTTTTCATGTGCATGATATCAGTAGCGTACCAGGTATCACCTGGAGAGGTAATTTGTGGTGTTCACCCCCTTTAAAAAAATTAAAAATTATATTACTTTGAATTTTTGGCATCTTGAATTCAAATTACGTTTTTCGCAATCACGAGCGTGTGTGTATGAATGCGCATGTGTGTTTGTGCAGGCGCATGTGTTTGGCTGTGTGTGTGTATGTATTCATGTGTGTGCGTGTTGTGTATGCAGTGCTGTGTGTGTATGCGCGTGTGTCTGTGTGCGTAGGCGTTCGTATGTAGGCATATGTGTGTGTGCAGGTGTGAGTGTGTGTATGTGTGTGTGTAGGAGTGTGTGTCTGTGTCTGTGCGTAGGCATTAGTGTGTGTATGTGTGTGTGTGTGTGTAGGAGTGTGTGTGTGTAGGAGTGTGTGTGTATGCGTGTGTAGAATATGGACGCAACCTGGAGACGGTTTTCGCAAGAGGAGCAGCATCGTGAGGCCGGTTGACGCGACGGTGGTGCTGGCAGAGGGTGCTGGCGGGAAAATAAAGTGATAGGAATTCAAAACAGTCAAATGAGAACAATAAGCAATCGTGATTGCTCAATAATAATAATAATAATAATAATAATAATAGTAATTAAAAAAAAACCTAGTACTAGTGTATCTAAATATGGAGCTCACATAATTTTCAGAAATAACTCTTTTTACTTCCTTTTACATAGTAAAGGAAGTATTGTATTCGTAAAAAAAATTTCACTCACATATCGGCCTAAATTTCTATTTTGTTTTATTTATATGATCTCACAAATGTTTAAATTTAAAAACTAGTATGAATTATGAACGCATTTTAAGTTTGCCCTAAACTCAGTGCTGTAGTTGAAAAAAAAATATATTTAGGGGCACTCACCTTTGGGTTTGGGGGCATTCACTAAAAGAAAAGGTGGTTTGAAATCAATTTGCAGAACATTTGCATTATTTTTGCAATAAAAAAGTAAATATTTATAAGTATCCCCCACGTTACCCCCCCCCCCCTTTCCAGCTACAGTTCTGCCTAAACGCGTATGTAACCACTCCCTCCCTGAAGAATTGCGGTCTATTTACCGTTGAAATTTAATGGATAAAATATAATTAAAAGGAGGGAAATTTTAGAATTAAAGCAGAAATGTTCCTTTCATAAACGTAATCCATTTTCAGAGTCACCTCCAGAAGCGTATCACCCGGACAAACCGGACCTTTTTGCTCCCCCCCCCCCTCTCCGGTGATGACGCTAATAATTACATCTATGTTTTGTACGGGGTGTCCAGCACAGGACTCCCTGGTTTCAAAATTAAATATCTCGGAAACAAAGGACGATATTGGAACAAAATAAACGGTATGTTTACTGTGAAACCCATAAAAATCATATACAGGAACTTGGAAATTAGTTTTAAAAACTGCCAACAGGTGGCGCTGCACAATGTAATTGAAATAGAAGTCTCCATAAATATTGCTATGAAGAGGTTTCTTGTTTCAGCAGCAGTTTAGTCTCTCAGATATGCTTACATATATTCAGTAAATTACCGCCCATTAGCAGGAACCGAACCATTGCTTCGGTCACTCGTCTGGTCTGCTAATTCTATATTAGCTACCAGTTTGTTTCGCACTCTTGGCTTCCTTAAGAGGTTTTCCATCTCCAGCTCAGTCACTTTCCTATGCCGGGCTGATGAGTGCTAATAAGCACGAAACTGCAGTCCTCGGCTGGAAATGACTGAGCTGGCGGTGTATTTCACGTATTCATGCTTACATATACGCTAGAAATTATCGTCCAACCTCTTCGCAGCACTATTCATGGAGACTTCTATTGCAATTACAGCGTGCAGCGCCACCTGTTGGAACTTTTTAAAACTAATTTGCAAGTTCCAGTATATGATTTTTATGAGTTTCACAATAAACATCATTATATATTATTTCTGTAGCCTGTTTTTGGTTTCTACGCCAGATTTTCTTCAATTCTTGATCGATTTCTTTGATTTACACCTTATTTTAAAGCTTATGGTGCTGGCTACTGACGAAAAATAGACCCACGGTCTAAAAATTATTTTTTTTTCAGCGGAAAAACGTGTTTTAAAGAACCAGAATGAGGTTTTCGGTTAAATTTATAACTTTAACTTGCACCATGACCGACAGAGCTGAATAGCTTGATTGGCAGAGCGTTCTCTTCGAAACCAGGAGAATGCGTGTTCGGACCCACGTCCGGACATTCTGCATCAAAAAATTAGAGAAATATCGCGCATTACATGAACACTTAATTAAGTGAATAACAAATATGAGGAAATAGAATATATGAGAAGGAAACGCTCCTTGCTGTTATGAAAACTTAATGTGACTTTGCTAAATTACTTCTGAAATGCACGTTTTTTTTTTTTTTTTAAGCTTTGGCTCTGGTAAGAAAATCAAAGCATAATGTAAGCAAAAATATAAGTAACAGGGTTAAGATTTCAGACTACAGTATAGAATTGTTTTTTGTTCAGAAAAAAATAATAAATCTTATATTGAAATATATATTCTTCTAATGAGTTTTTGACTCTTTGAACAAATAAAAAAATTACTACCTCAATTTGAAGGGTAAAATATATATATATTTTTCTTTTTGCAAAAAAAAAACCAAATAGCTTATCACATATTTACTACATTCGAAAAGCTACGCTTAAAAAAGAGCATAGTTATTTTGTATTTTAACCGTGCTGTTAAATGATGAACACGTGCTGCCATCTAAGTTCTAGTGGTTCAAGCAGCCTGCTGTAACAAATTGTAAAAATTTTCAAAAATAAAAACATTTTTCTTCAATATCTTATCTTATATATTATTCCCCTCTCATTTTAAAACTTATCAGACTGGCTAATGACAAAAAATAGACTTACGGTCGAAAAATCAAATTTTCGAAAACGCCCATTGCTGTTTCAAAACCTTGATGCAGCCTGTAGTTCTTATGCATTTTTTTAAAGCAAAGTTCTAATGCAGTTTTCCATTTTTTTACGTTGCTTTCGCAAAAAAAAAAAAAAAAAATAGCCTGTGTGTGTGTTCATATTTTAATAAAGCTTAAAAGCACTGGACTTAGTTGTTTGGTTAAATTGATAAGTTTTTTTTCGGTAGAGCGTTCGGCTATAAACTATCTGAACTTCGGGCAAGTTTGGGCTGTACGACATAATATCAAATTTATATTAGTATTACGCATTACATGTACTCATAACATACAGACGTAATAAAATAAATGCAGTGGGAATGCTACTTGGTGTTTCGACTCCTTTAAGCAGGCTACAGTTATCATTCGGATAAGTTGACTGTTAATCGAAGGGTGTTCTTCCTTTTTTTTTTAAAGCATTGACTTTATCCAGACCACTAAGCATAATGTAAGAACAAAAAATTATTAGATTTACCTCAAGGGAATCCTTTTTGTGCAGGAAAACATTTTCATTGTAAGCTGAAATGTAGATTTTTCTAATAATAGTGTTCAACCTTTTGTACAAATGAAAAAAAAAATAAAAAAATACGCCGGCCAAATTGAAACTACGAGTTTCTCCCAGTAAACCTTACTTTTTTATTCGCGCGAATGCGATATAAAACATTAAAATTATTATCAACGTCATTAGTAAGAAATCATTTTCTACTCCTCTGCTTTCGGCTGAAAAAAAAAAAAAAAAAAAGCATTTTGTCTACGTTCGAAAAATTACTTAAAAAACAGACTCAGTTCAACTGGTTTCGGTTTTGAATTTTAAGTGTTCGATTAAAAGAAAAACAAGTGCGAGCATTTAAGTCGTATAGGTTTAAGAAGCCTGCTATGGGAAATTGTTAAAATTTCAAAAATAAAAACACTTATTTTTTTCAATCGAATTTACTACTTCTCTAGAATGTTTGTTTCAATTGCTACGTGAGATATTCGTCATTCTTTAATCAAATTCCATGTTATACGAATAATTTTGAGTCGTATCATGCTGCCTAATGACAAAACATAGACGCATAATCTGATTACTTTCTTTCGGCAAAAAGCTTTTTTGCTGTTTTTTACTACGCATTCCTTCAATGAATAGCATTCGAAAAGGAAGGCGCAATTGCTAGGTTTGTTGGAGTGTCGTTCTGTTAATCAGAATGGCGCCAATTCGAATCCGTGCCAATAAATATCTCTTTAATGTTTCTTTTTTTCCCGTCAGATGCTCACATGGGCAGGACTGTATTTGCCACAACCTGTTTTTCACATGCACAATTACTGCTTTTTCACAAGTTCCTACTCAGCCACACTTTTAATGATATTTATGTTTGCATTGAAATTACGTACAACCAAAAGGTGAGCGATGATCAAATTATCACAACGTTATCTTTAACGAGGTTTTGTTACCGATGTCTTCAAATTACATGCCTTTTCTTGTGCGCTTACTTTTTCCGTGTACTTTTTTTCGGTTCTTTTTCATAAAGTTCTTCCTTTGAAATTTTTAAAGAACGAAATGCCTTATGAAACGATTTGAAGAACAGTGCGGAGTTCCGCACGGGTCAACTAGTACCGTTTATTTTACTCCAATATCGTCCTTTGTTTTCGAGATATATAATTTTGAAACCAGGGAGTCCTTCGCTGGACACCCTGTAGTTGTCTTTATACAAGTTATCTATAACATTTTCAACCACTTCAAAATATTATTTTGAGGTTTTTTTTTTTTTTTTTTTTGAGCAATCACGATTGCTTATTGTTCTCATTTGGCTGTTTTGAATTCCTATCATTTTATTTTCCCACCACCTCCTGCCAGCACCACCGTCGACCAGCTCCTCGCGATGCTGCTCCTATAGCGAAAACCGTCTCCAGGTTGCGTCCATATCCTACACACACACGCATACACACATGCGCATAGAAACTCACACACCTACACACACACATACACGCATACGAACGCCTACACACCACACGCGCGTACAAACACAGCAGTGCATGCACAACATGCACACACATGCATACATACACACACACACGAACACCTACACACACACACCCTTACACACATAGCACTGCGTACACAACATGCACACACATGCTTACATACACACACGCACCCACACACATGCGCCTACACAAACACACACGCTCGTGATTGCGAAAAACATAAATTGAATTCAAGATGCCAAAAATTCAAATTAATTTTTTTTTTCTGTGTATGGGGAAGTTCAAAGTGTTTCACGAGTCAATAAATATTCCTAATGTTGTAGCTCCTATTTATACTCTCGGGTGGGAAAACATTGGGGAAATCTACTATTTTTTGTGCTAAAAATGATGCTGGCTTGGCGATATCTTGTCAATTTTTCAACAGGTTCCTACACTCATAAGCTGAATTACCAGGAAAGTAAGGAAACCAACTTAAAGTGAAGCTTTAAAAAGTAAGGATATTTTAAATGAAAATTAATGTAACAAATTCCAAATTTAGTAAGCTTACAAAATGATTAGGTACATAAAAACATAATGATAACATCTATTTACAAAGCATGTAAGAACACATCAGTGATGTTTGTGATCCGAAAATTCTGAAAATTTTGGGTTACCGTTTCCGAAAATTTAGGGCTAACACATTCTTTAACTGAAAAATTTATTTTTTAAAAAAGCGCTTTTCAAACTGTATTATTTTTCAATGATTTGTTTTGAAGAATTTTTACGGGGGGGGGGATCGAGCTTTTTCATAGTTTTGGAAAATTTCACACAGTCCTCAAAAAATTTTGCTTAAGTCCACTGCACCAAAATTTAATCTCACAGGAAGATAGGAAGAGTGAAAACTTGGTTGTTTTCATTTACCCCAGAGTAATCAATTTATGGGGTGAATGGTAACACTTAAAGTGCACATCAAAAATATCTGTGAAGGTAAAATTCATTAGTAAATAAATTTAGTAACCATCCACATGACACGTAAAGCTGTTACTTCGCACTTGTACCAGAGGCCCGTCATTTCAAAAACTTCCGGGGGGGGGGGGAATGCTAAGAGTTTGTAATCAATACATTTTATTCAGAAAAAAAACAAAAAAATACATGCAAAATGAATAATTCCAAAATGTTTGTAAAATCAACCTCCCCCCCCCCCCTTACTGATCACCCAAATGGCGGGATTGATTTGTAAACCTTGGAGTGTGGAATAAGTAAGATCACTAAACTGTAAGAAGTAACTTTTTTTTCACAGTGTCACTTCATACAATGATGACGTCTACACAGTTGCTTGAAAACAACGTGGAACCATAGACGTAGCCAAAAGGGGGCAGGGAGGGGCAGTTGCCTCTGCCTAGAAGAGAATCTTTGACCACCACGCTCTTTCCAAGTGCCACCAAAGATAATTTAAAATTGCAGTTTTAGGACTTCAATTTCAAAAAAAGTTCAAAAATTACCACAAGTGGATAACATTTTTTTTTATTTCATGGGTTCCCACGTAGGGGCGTCATGGCGCAGACTGCGTCATTAAAATTTTTAGGGGGGTTGTTCTGACGGGCATTTTTTTCATTTTTGGGGGGTCTTGTTTTTGAGGGGGGTCTTTGCGATATTTAGGGGGTGGGTACCCCTGTTTATTTACACCATGTTTCCTTTCATCCCATACTGATGCTTAAAGATTCCAACCCCCCTTCCATCCCTTCCCATAAGCAAATAAACATTTTAACTTGTTTAAAAAAAAATTTAGGTTCAGATTGTCAATCTATGTTGACGTAACCGCCAAACGAAGCTAATTGCATTTCAGTAAAAGAATCAATGTAAATCATTCACTATTCCTAACTGCAAAACAAATCCCACCAAAAACATTCTGTAAAAAACTAGCCAAGTATCGATGGAGCTGCTTGTTTATCTCTAAAAAGTAGTGAAATCTAGACAAAGTCATGACAAGTCTAAGGTTCCTTACTGCGATTTCTTTATTATTATAGTTAATGTTGTGTGACTTGGCCGTTAGACATTCTTTATACCTTAGTGGGTACAGGTCACGTTTTCCAAGTGGCAATTTTCCATCGTCAATGGGTAGCGGTTCTGGCGAAAGATTGGTGCACTGGTGTCATGGAGCACCTTGTTTTGTACCCTTGTGTACCCTTTAACGGCCAAGTCACACAACATTAACTATAATAATAAAAAAATCGCAGTAAGGAACATTAGACTTGTCATGACTTTGTTTAGATTTCACTACTTTTTAGAGACAAACAAGCAGCTCCATCGAGACTTGGCTAGTTTTTTACAGAATGTTTTTGGTGGGATTTCACTTCTTTTTGTAGAAACATTTAATTTGTGTAATGTTCGAGTAGACAAAAGTTAGGCTAGATTTAATTAGAAGATGTGTCCCACTACGCTGGACTTTTGCAATGACAGTCGATTTTTTTATGTACCAATAGTAGAAGGGGGCATTACCATATCTCTAATACACCTGAGGGTTCTTCATTAGATACTTCAGCTTTCAATTTTTGACATCAAATGAAGCGGCCCGCCAAGTTGAATATTTTTTGTAAAGGCGTTATGTCGATCTCTAATAGTTTGGTCGGGCTCTAGTGTTTTCTAATCAGGGTCACTCCAGATCTTCAATTAGCCTAGTTTTTATAGTTTTCCCTTTATGTGGCCATCAAACCCTAACTCTGTACCAAATTTCACCTCTCTGAGTTTATGGGAAGTACTAGTTCTATTTTGATGATCATGAGTGAGTGAGTGAGTGTCATAAATGCGAAACTTTGCTTTCGCTTAACTTCGGAACTAAATGACCTACAGACTTGAAATTTCGGATTTTAAGTATGTGATTATAGCTTACTAGATGATGAAAATTTCTGCGTTCTATTCTCATCAGAAGGTTCTCAAATAGGGGCCTGAAAATGCGGCGAAATGGTTCCAGTAAAGGATGGTACGGCAGTGTTTGCTTCGCGCTCGACTTGGCAGGGGCACTGCCGTGCCCCCAAATTATTTTTATGCAGCTTTCTTTCAAGTAGAATGTTTGACTTGCAAACATTAAAAATAAAGCATAAAAAGAAGAAAAGAATTCATTTTGTAAAATACATTAACTGCAGAATAATTGTTGCAAACAGTGCACGTGTACTGAAGTGAAATGGTGACATTCTGCGGTATAAAAAAGCTGAAGTGTAATCAGCAGCGGAAATTCTGCCATGTGCGATTCTCGGATTATTTCTTTTCCTTTTTGTTATCGGTTTGTGTGAAGAACCTGTCCTCTATTTTAATGGTATGCTATTAAAAGGAACGAATTGAAAGTTATTTTGGTAGCGCCTCAACGAAATATTAAAGTGGTGTTGAGGCATCACTCGTCTCAGAAAAATAGTCGCATAAGAAAAGCAATTTTGTGATTTTCTTCACAATAAACTTATGCTTGCCAGATTTCTGAAATGTTCAACCGGGACAACGGGATACCGCCCCCCCCCCCCCCGTCGTGATTAAAAAAGGAACCTTTTTTATTCGCTAGGATTTTTTTTAGATTTTTTTTTTTTTTGTTTTAATGTTGTTCTAAAAATCCTCACAAGTTGATTCGATATTAATTTTACAAGTCTATGTTTCAAATGGCAAAGTAATTTTCCTAAATAATCCTTCACAGTTTATTATTTTTAGACTTTATTGGTCATCTAATCAAATTTATCTTTTTCCGGCACCTGAAGTAAACCGGCCGGGACACCGGGATTTTGCCTAAAATCCGGGACTGTCCCGGTCAAACCGGGACGTCTGGCAAGCCTAAATAAACTGCACTGATTACTGATTTTTTTTTCTATTTATGACTAAATATTAGTTTTTGTTTCGATAAATGCCAACATTCGAGTAAAAATACAAGTAGAGCGAGTATATCGTATTCCAGAAGTAAAATAATTTCCCAGAAGTTCAAAAATCAAAATGTGACTTGACCGTGGGCCTGTGAGAAGGATTCTGAACATGGTTTGAGTTTCTATTGGCTCTTTGATAGGTTTTTAACTTTCTCACTGGTTATTAGGTTAATTTTGAACCTTTGCTATTGAAACTGTGTATTCTTACGCCTCGCTATGTTTTGTTTGATATCTTTGCATCAATTAGCTCACATCTTTTTGCATTAAATCCCAGCAATCTCAAAGCAGGTGCCCGCATTTTTACTTCCTTTTATAAAAAAGGAAATATTGTATTCGCGAAAAAAATTTCACTCAAAAATCGGCCTTGTTGTTTATCGGAATGTTGAAATTTTTTTTTCGAGACGACCACACGTACATATGTACCAAAGAAAGTATAGACGCCCAAAATATCCATTTTGACGGTTCCCGAGTTAATTACAACGAGTTTTCTCGTGACGTCTGTATGTACGTATGTATGTGCATATGTGTGTATGTATGTCGCATAGCTCAAAAACGGTATGTTCTAGAAAGTTGAAATTTTTTACGCAGACTCCTAGTGGGGTCTAGTTGTGCACCTCTCCTTTTGGTTGCATTCGGGTGTTTCTAAAGGGGTCTTTTGCTCCTTTTTGGGCGCAAATCATTGTTAATTTTGATGTAAACTCCAATGGTGTTATGGTTTGTCGGACACTTGGCGATATATCGCCAGTCTTTTGGTCGCCAAGTTATGCCTTTTTAAATTTGGTTTCAAATTGGCCGCTGTTGGTGATATTTAGAGAGTAAACTATTGAATCACGTTAAAATTGCCAATAATGGGGGAAATGACATTAAATTGGAGTAAGAGGAAGTCATGTGATGCACACATCAGCTCGTTTAAACTTTGTTTTATTTTATTTTATTTATTTGTTTATTTATTTTGCTGATTAGTGTTATTTGTAAATATTGATTTTACTTTCATTTTCTCATCACAAAGTTATTTATTTTTTTGAAACCAAAATCGCTCGAAAATGTCTTCTTTGTCTTGAACACTACTTGACGCTCTGGCTCTCCAATCTTTGAGCTTATTCACAACTCCGGAGCTCGAATACGCTACCTTGCGGTGATTAACAAAACTACAGAAAAAGGTAAAACATTCCATTCCATGTGTTTTCTTTGGGGTAAATTACAGGCTTCAGACAGTTTATGATGTAATGTAATTTCAGAAGAATAGAAAAGAAAGATTCCCGCAAACAAGATGAAAAATTACTGTCATTCACTAAGCGTCAAAGCAAATTATAAGTTACGGCATTTGTTTGTTTTACCTTTTTCATCCGCCATTAGACAGTGGCTGCAGCTCCTCCTATAGTTTGCTGGAGTTCCGAATACCGCAATTTTGAAAATCGTCGATTGATTTCTTTCATCATGGGGGAGTAGAGCGTGGGGGGGGGGGCATCTTTTCATTCGGTAGATGTCACGGTTGTCAAACTCTTGTTAGGCCAAAAGAACTTACTTTGGCTAACGGAAACTTGAATACGAAAAGTAGACATTAATTTTCTTTAAAAAGTCATTTCAAACTAATTGACATTAAATATATGTTATTTTTATTATAATAAACCAAGCATTTCGGGACAGGACGACCCCCCCCCCTTCCCTCCAACTACATAACTGATTGCACAATTGTAAAATGTGCCTGTGAAAGTGAATTTCTAAATTAGTACTAAGCTGCACACATAGAGCATAAGGCTTTATGTGTGCATTTTTTTCAAATGAGATATGAAAAAAAGTCATAAATAGTTTTTAGACAAGTCTATTTACTTAGTTTATGAAATAGTAGCTGTACTTTACGGAATAGTTAACAGCATTAATGGAGTTTTATTTGCTTGCGTAAAACAAGCATAGTTAAACAACAACAATGGAACAATTCTTAACGGCTTTTTGTTCTGAATTGCACTACTTTCGCATTTACGGCAGGTTTTCCATTTACATACAATGGATGAGCAATTTTTAACATTTATCAGACATAAATTTTGTCTTTAGAGCTCTTAAGTCCATATGTGGAGCAAGTAAGTTCAAAAATGCATTTTTCTGATATTTTTTTAAAACTAAAATATATATCAATGTAAGATTTAAAAAAATTATTACAATGAGGTTGTTTCCTTCAGTCGAAACTGGTACTTTTAGTCACTGAAATTGATAGAATAAGCAAAAGAAAAATAACATGGACCCAGAAAATTCTTTCATTTTCCCAACAGTTATTGTTTAATTAATTTTTTAAAATGTCCGATTTTGCAAACAAGGCGTGGTCTAGATGACGTCACAAATGATGCTTTTTGGCGCATCTTTGTACCGTGTTTCCACGTTATGATAAATCAAGAAGCGAATTAAAATTGCGCTCTACGCTTGCTATCAACCATATCGTTGCCAATACACGTGAGTAAAGATGCGAATTAAATATTTTGCTCTGTGAATGGCAACACAGAATGGCATTTCATCATTTGTAATGTCATCGGCAAGAAATGTAAATAATGAAAGTGCACCGATTTAAGCAATTTTTTATAAATATTAAACTTAAACAAATCATTTTAAAAATAGTTAGATCCTATGTTTTTAAGCATGTTCATTCAGAGAAAAATACTTTTAAAATTTTGGAAACGACCCCATTGTGCGCGACTGGTCTACGAAGAAGTGGTCTCATTTTTAGTTTCTTGTTTATAAATTGAGTGACATAAAACGTCGCCGATTGGATCACATGTCTGGTAAATGTGGGTTTGTAACTCTTTATCAGCAAATAATTTTACTAGTTTGCAAATCTGTAAATTTGTTTATTTTACAGTGACCCTCATGGTGCAGAAAAAACAACAAAGCAGCGCACCTATAAGTTAACTTAAAAAGAAACTTTGATTTTAATTTCAAAAAAAAAAAAAAAAGAAAGAAAGAAAAAGAAAAAAAAAACCTAAAGGTTATGATTTAAAGCACTGATACGTGCAGACAACAGTTAGAAAATCCTTTATTTCACTACAGTTTTTTTTTAAATCTAAAAATAAATAGAAATTCAATCTTGCTAATGACATTAAAAAATAAATATCCATGATGCATGAAACCCTTTCTTTCTACCTTTGAAATATTTCTAACCTGAACAGCAAATAAAATGAATAAGCCATTTCCAGTCAGGAAAAAATAAATAAATAAAAAAATAATTTGAAGTCATTTCTGAGAAATTAAAGGCTGCGAAATCGAGGATTTTAGCCAGGTGTTTTCAAAAGTTTATGATTTTAAATACATTCCTATCTACCTTTTCAAAAAGTTGCAGTAGAAAACTGTACACAATTGTATTACTAAGCAGAGTAACGGGAACGTGGTCGTGGCGGGTTTTAAATAAAAAAATCTTGCCAGTTTCATTAAAGAACGAAAAACTACTTCTGTAAGCTACTTTTGTAAAAGTTATGCAATGAAATTCAAGAAAATCCCTTGATGTATCCTACCAACCACAAAGACATTTGATTGAACTGCACTCACCAGTCTTATTAGCATTCTTAATTGCTCAAAAATCAAAATAAAGTAATAATTAAAAAATAGTAATCGGGGAAAAAAGGAAAAACAGAAACGCCTACATACACACACACACGAACGCCTACACGCACACGCGTACACGCACAGCACTGCATACACAACAGTCACACACATGCATACATACACTCACACACGCACCCACACACATGCGCCTACACAAACACACATGCGCCTACACAAACACACACGCGCATACATACACACACACGCTCGTGATTGCGAAAAACAATTTGAATTCAAGATGCCAAAAATTCAAATTAATATAATTTTTTTTTAAATTTTACCTCTTATTATTTTTTTATCGATATGCCTCGTATTACTTAATCTAGAAAATCACCAGTCATAATTATGACAGGTGCGAATTTCTTCCCCATTTCCATTCCATTCCATTTGCAGAAAAAAGAAACCCAAGGTTGATAAGTTCCTACCTCAATTCATGATTGCGAAAAACATAATTTGAATTCAAGACAGCAAAACTCAAATTTATGCCAGGGACTGCATGCTGGATGGTTTTCCCCCTTTCCTTTTTTTAATTTTTAAACCTTAGCAGCATCAATCAAATATGGAGTGAAATTGAGTTCATTAACTCCGGAAATTGAAATTTCCTCACCTGTATCTTCTTGGGGAAACACTGCGATAATGGGAGTCTAATGAAGTAATATTGTTGGTGATATCTTATATCTTTAAACGAGCAATTCTTGTGGGTATATATATATTTCTTATCTCGGAAACGGCTCTAACGATTTGGATGAAATTTTGGATTTAATTGTAGTTTTGCATTCTAAGTTCATCTACATCAGTGTTTTTTCTGTAAAAACGCGATTTTTTTAACAAAAAACAGTTTTTTAATATAAAGTCAAATTGAGTTAAGCCTTGAAGTAAACTGTGAGTTGACGCATCAGGCAGACGATTTGTAACCATAACAATGAAAATTTGTCTCTCCTCGCTTTAAAATTTTATACTCGCTTAGGGTTGCCAGGCTTGGCTGAAATTGGCCACTTTGGTTAATTTCAAACACACTTGGCTAAAAACAAATTCAAAAGCATTATGTAAGTCGATGTAAGGCTTTTTTTTTCTTTTTTACGTGAAACTATTGCTTGACCATCCTATTTTATTTTATTTTATTTATTTATTTTCTTTTTACACTTCAAATAGTTTAACATGTTTTTTAAATCACGCATATAAATTTTATTTCAAAGAAGTGTATGTCTTGAGATTGTTTATGTTTTGTTAAGACAGTTGTTATCATTTGTTGGAATGGCTTGTGGATCATCAGTTTTGATGGATATCACGCTGTATGTAGCATTTTCTGGCGTAAAAACTAAAAGTACTTATTCCAAAACAAAATCTCGATTGGGATAAAATCGTGAAACGCATCATAGTATGAAAGGAAGTATTCGGTTAAAAACCAATTTCCCCATAGCAAAACGAAGGTCAAAATATTTTAATTACTGACAAGAAAATTGTATAGTGGAAACAAACGTAACAGATAGTTTAAAGCAAAATGTTGATTTAATTACATTCAGAGAATCTTCTTTGTTTGGTACTTTAGTGTTATAAGAAGGTCGAGTACATAATATTTCGTTAACTTGAAGCTTTTCAAGTATATTTGGAAAAGTATTGAACCTTAAAAAACACAATTTGACAAAAAATAATTCTTTTAAAGCCGAGTGAGGCTCGGTCGTCCAGGAACTATATATAATCTGACGTACGGGAATTTAGGATTTTAATGAGTGTGTATTGCTCCTTTTGATGACAAATGTGTTTTTTGAACTTGATGAAGAAAAAGTAATTATTATTATTATTATTATTTGTCTTTTCTCATAAAAGTTTTCTTTTAAAGGAAAACATGAAGGAATGCTTAATACATTGAGAAAACCTGCAATTCTTGCAAAGCAACGTAGTCCATATTCGCTCCCTTTGGGAGCCTATTTTTCAAGGACGGGCATTAGTTGAAGTGAAACAGATACACTTTATAAATACGCTCAGTCAATCTTTAAACTGGGAGCTAAAAATATTTTTCACAACAGTGAAAAGTCTGCATCCGTGCAACTTATGATAATTCAGGAAACTTTCTGACAATGATATTTGATTTTTCCAGGAAGTGAATAAAAAATCATTAAAATCCCGAAACGTATCACGGAAATACCCAGTAACGTTTCTGAATTTTTTTACAGTGCATGACCTCATATCAAATCACAGTAAAAAACGATGGTATGCAAATCAATTTTTCTTTTTAAGATCGTCAACTACATAAATTAGGCTTCAAGAACAATCAACAACTTTTTTATGCTAGTAAACCACAGTGAACGATGTAAAAACAAAACTGACCGCAAAAAACGATCAGGTAGTTTTGACGTCACTCTTCTATAAGAACTTTTGCTACACTGCCTGCCTGGTAATCAAAACTGCTCGAGGCTTTCTGATGACGATGAAGTCACGATCTAGCGAATTTTTTCTTCTACACATCTAAAACGGGAGGGAGACTTATTGGTTTATTTCGTGCCCCGAGCTTACCTATTGATATCATGGGCACTGCGCGGCACCCCTGACCTCTTCCTACGGCACTCCAGGGTGCCGCGGCATCCAGTTTCAAAACCCGTGCCTTAAAGTGTAATAACCGATGTCAAAAAACATTCAACTGCGCCGATAAATTGCTTGTCGAGTAATTGTCTAATCCAGCTAATCCATCTACGTCATCGATGTACGTGTGCAGTAGAGGTGCGACATCGATGACAAAACATCGATGTTTCAAGACATCGATGTTAGAAATTAAAACATCGATGGTATTGATACATCGACCAAAAAACATCGATGTTTTAAAACATCGATCTTTTTATCAATGTATAACATACATTCTTTAGCCTACTTTCCCAATAAAAGTCAGAAAAAGAAGAAAAAAGCATGAAAGAAGGCTTAATGCATCTTTAAAATATCGCAAAAAACAAAAAAAAAAAGTCAAAAATAAATAAAATAATTAAATAAATATTGAAAAATTAAAAATTGGAAAGTAGGGTATTGAGATGGGGAAAAATGTCTGTCGGTCTGTCTGCCCGCCCCCCCCCTATAAACTTTTAAATGAATAGTCCGATTCGAACAAACTTTTTTTTGTTCGAAAGATCTCGGTGAGGACACCTCATTCCCATATTTCACTTTTTGATTTGAACTATTCATTTTTCTTATTTGATCTGTTCAATTTTGAACAGTTCAAAAAAACTTAACATTAGCGCCTACGGGGAAATTCAAGGCAATTCCGAACTGTGAGGCGAATTTGCTTCAAACAAACTTTGTAGGAAAAAGCTTTTGATGAAAAACTTGTATATAAAATATCTTTTTGATTTGAACAATTTTCCGTTCAATTTTGAACAGTTCAAATCCCTTAACATTAGCGCCAACGGGGAAACTGAAAGTCAATGTAGATTCCGTACTTGAAGGCGGATTTTTTTCAAACAAATTTTGTTGGAAATAGCTCTTGACGCCAAACTACAGACTTCGGCTCCGAGAATTTAGGGGCACTTGACTCCGACTCCGACTCCTATGCCCGACAATTAATCGGACTCCGACTCCCCGACTTAGACTCTGACTTCGTAGCTTTGGCAAAAATTTATACACGTAGGACAAATGACTGGCTCCGATTCTTAGATATTCGACTCCGTCTCCTTTACCCCAAAATGTGATTGACTCCGACTCCGAAGCTATGGTTCTGACTGTGAAATAATTATTGTTGATTTGACTTGTTTTTATTTTTACGCTAAAGTTTTAGTTTAGGTATTCAGTTTTCGGAGAATAAACTCGAAGTCATTTATGTTTCTACATAAAGATATGCGCAGACGATTTTTTTTTTTTTTTTTTTTTTTGACGATGAAAATTATTTCTTTAAGTTGACATTTTATTGTTTTTATTTATTTTGGTAAGTGCATTAATTCATTTAAAAAATTGTTTTTGGCAACAGGGGAAAAAGAAACGATTTTTTTTTTTTTTTTGATATGATGTATTTATTTTAATGAGCTTATTAATTTTAATTATTATTTTTTCGTTTTGAAAGCTGTTAAAGATTTTTTTAATGAAAAAAAGTGTATTAGCTGCTTTGTTTAAAAGTTGCTGCTATTTTTTTTTTTTTACGCATTTAGTTTTTTTATATGAGTGAGGAATATTTTATTCCTAGAAATCAGCTTAAAGTATTTTAAAATAATGTTTGAAAAAATTTGCGATTTTAGCTATTTTTGAGAATATTGATCAGGTACTAGAAAGTAGTATGGGTATACGGGAAAGTAGGCTCGTCTAGTTCTAGACAGAACTTCTTGTGAATATACTACACTACTTTAAGTAATACAAAAGAATACCTCCCCGACGAATATATCGAAAATACTGAACATCAAATCATGAATATAATTTATTAAGAATAATGTCGCAACATCTTGGTATTAGCGTATTATAGTAGGACAAAAATTGATAATAAGACAAGCACCGATTAGCACAAATTAGTTATAGAGATAAGGAAATATTTTCAAACTGAATGAAACTAAAAGTAAATTTACATCAAAAAAGAATCTAAGAAAAAATGTATCACTCACCGTCAGTTGAATAATGAGAAAAAGTTGTGCTAATTATTTTAAAAGCACAAAATTAATTCTAACAATTATTTTAAGAGCAAGAAATATGTGTTGCATTGTTAGTTAATAATTAAACACAAATTGTAAGTAATAGAGGGACTATTTGTTGGGGGAAGTCCATAAGTAACCCCGAATATTGGTGTTGACAGTTTGGAGAAAAAGAAGTTTGTTTGCTTTGTCCGCCCAGAAGAGCTTTTCTCTTTTCGCAGACTATTCCACCACTCAAAGATATATCTCTTTCCGATAGAACAGAAGTTGCCATCACTATCAAATACTTTAAAGCAACTTTTACAAGCTCTGAATTTTTAAAGTTATAATTTTCACCGTAGTAACGTATGGGATTTTCCTTTAGTTTAAGAACTGGAGCCTTGAAATAGACTGCAAGTCCTGGCACCAGACTACCAGTGTCAGGTTCTTCCAATAGCTTTGACCTCCTCCTCACTCTCTAGTTAATCTTCTACTATCTTCTTGTGATCTTCCCAAAAATCATCCACTACACTGAAAAATTGATCTTATAAAATGGGTGCAAAAACAGGATTTTTTTTTCTTTTTTGGCAACTCCATAAGTAAACTTAATTTCCTAGAGAGAAAATTGGAGCAAAATTTTATGATAATTTTCAGTTAAAATGCAAAACCATCAATATCGAAAAGACATCGAAACAAAAACATCGATGGTCCAAAAACATCGAAAGTAAAACATCGATGTTAAAAACATCGATGTTTCCAAAACATCGACATCGATGTTGTACCCCTAGTGTGCAGAAATCATATTTATATTACTTTGAAAATTTGAGCTACATTTTGATAAAAGTATTGCTCAGAAATGAATTAATTTGATTATAGAATATATTGCATTGTCATCGGGTCTGAGGTCACGTGCCAAGTTTCAAAAGAATACAGTCGCAGGATTTAGTTGCAAGATTCCGTTACAAGATACATATATACATACAGGTGAAGCTAATAAAAGCGTGTTAATAAAAATAAAACAAACAATATATCTCTACAGAGTATAAAATGAAGTCTCCAAAAAGCGACTGTGTGTTTGAATTCGCTAAACTCGAGAACTACCCGGCCGATTTTGCTGAAATTTTCACAGTTTGTTCCCTTAAGTCCTGAAAAGGTTTGCAGACCAGTTCGAAAACAATTCGATGAATACTTCTTTTTTTATTCCAATTTAGGCCCAATTTTTACATAAATTCCCGAATATGGAGGTGAAAAATTACTCGGAAATAGTAATATTATATATCGTTGGAAAGGGAAGAATTTTCCGCGTTTTGACGCCATTGGAAAAAGTGATCCTTTTTACTCCAGATCTAACTCGACCTTTGGTCGAAAAAATAAGCTTTTATCTCGAAAGGAAAAAAAGTTACAAGCCTTTTTATATCAAGAAATCTCGATTCCATTCAAATTGTGAACCATTTTCGTTCTCATTTTAATTCATTAAACTTATTTTATTTTGTGTTTCCATGGTTACGCATTTTAAATCCATCTTTCTGGATTTAATTTCTTAAAAGTATTTTAATATCTGTCGTCATTGTTTAGAAGGGAAACCATGATGTTTTTTTTTATTTATTTTTTACGCCTGATTGTTGAATATACGTCACCTGACACAATTTTTATTTTAAAGGTGGACCGGGCAAAGCCGGGCAACGCAGCTAGTATAAGATAAATAAATACCTTTGTGCTGAAAAGTAAAGTAAGAAATGACAACGTTAAAAAACACATATTGCAGGTTACTGCAGACGCGTGTTTCGGCGTTACAAGAAATGCCTTTTTCAATGCAAAAAAAAAAAAAAAGAGCTTAGGGATTAAAAGACATCCGATTTCTTACTTTAAAGAGTATACAGGGTGAGTTCGATCGAATCTGCCATACGAAAGGGGGTGATAGAAGAGCCCAAGCGGAGCATAGAACCACCCATTATCGTGTCCAATCCTTAACCGTAACCGAGTTTTGGTAAATTTAAGGAAAATGAGTAAAAAAACAAAATTCTGAGAAAACGTCTGATTTCTGAAATTCCTGTAGGACCTACAAAGAAAATAAGTACATATTTAGAAAGAGCAGACTAAATCCTACAAAATGATACCTTTCGCATTAAGATAGTCGCATTTTACTGAGAGCTACAAGCTTTGAAACATTGGACACACTCAGAATTAAAATGGTGCCAACGTTTTTAATCGACATTTTCAAAAACAACCGTAAGAGCTACAACCGGGCAAATCTACCAAAAACTGGCCCATTTTATTGGCTTTCAGATGATGCAGCAACAAATCATATTGGGTTTCAAGTTCAGCTGAAAGTCAGGCTTTTGTTTGAAACAGTGTAAAAATCTGCATTCGTTAAAAAAGGAAAACCAGCAAAAAGTCGCACTTTTCTGTTTTGAATTTTCTGTTTCACGATAGCATGTTGCTTTCTTTGTTTAAGAAAATGATATTTTTATGTAAAAATAATAGTTTTAACATTTAATTTAGAGAAAAAACACATGAGATAACGATTCGTAGAAATAAAAGAAGCATTACTTTCCCGTGCTTTTCACAAAGGGAAAATCAATAACAAAAAAATGTTACACCAACATCGATTAGTACATTTAATAAACCTGCAAAATTTACAATAGCTGCTGAAATTGGTCACCGCCACATCTGATACACGCTCTTGCCCTTTTGCGAACGGAAACAACCGTTGCTCTTAGAGAAATTTCATTCCTTAGTTTCCCTACTGCTTCAACAAGCCGGTCGCTCAATTCTTTCAAACTTGCTACTTCTGTTTTGTAAACTTCTTGTTTTAAGAATACCTAAACAAAGAAGTCCACTGGTGTCAGGTCTGGGGATCTAGGGGGCCAAGGGATGGGGCCCATACGACCAATCCATTGGGGATACTGTTCAGTTAGAAATTCCCGAACGGCATTTGAAGAATGTGCAGGGGCTCCATCGTGTTGGAAAATGATTTCTGCCCTCTCCTGAACAGGAATAGCATCAAAAAGGTCAGGCAAATGATGTTCAATGAACTCTCAATATGTGTTTCCTTTTAGGTTACCTAGAAACACATACGGACCAATTAAATGATCTCCTATTACGCCAATCCAAACATTTATGCTGAATCGAGTTTGGAATGATGAGTTTTGGGTTAAGAAAGGATTATGTTCAGTATAATGATGCCAGTTATGCAAATATATGATGCCCCCTCTAGTGAACAACGACTCATCTGTCCACAATATCTTTCTCAGAAAATGGTGATCTTCAGTGTCTCGGGCTAGTAGCCATCTGCAAAATGTTACCCGCTTTTCTAAATCTTAATTGCGCAGTTCTTGTACAAGAGTAAAATGATGCGGGTGATACTTGTTTTGGTGCAATGTTTTCATCACTTTACGTTGTGATAGTCCACCTTCTATAGCAATCGAGCGTGAACTCACACTTTGGTTTTCCACTACTCGGTCCAGCACATACTCCTCAACATTGGCAGAACGGTGATCCTGGCCCCTCTCGAACAACGTACCAAATGAACCTGTCTCTCTGAGCTTTCGATGTATAGAGGCAAACACATCTATTAGACGCAGAACGATTTGGGTAACGGAGCCGGTATTCTTTCTCGGCTCTGCGAGCATTACCATCACAAAATCCGTACACGAAATGCATATCAGCATACTCTTCGTTAAAAAATCGAGACATACCCAAAAATCGAGAAAAGAATATAGCAACTTATCTTTAGAAACTTTAACGAAAACTTTCAAAAACTAAAAACACTCTCTACTGACTTACTGTAAAAATAATCATAATTCTAGCAATTTTCAAAACACATTTACAAAATATAAGAAAGAAGCAAACGATACATTAAATATTATGACAAATGAATAATTCTGTTTAGTTTTTATCATTAATTGTTTTGTTAAACAAATGCTTTTTATTTTCAGACGATATTTTTCACAATCATAAATCGTAATCGGAAGTCTTTTGATGGGTCTGCATACGTTTTAAAGTCTTATAATGCAGGAAGCTCATATTTAGAGTTCATTGAACATCATTTGCCTGACCTTCTTGATACTATTCCTGTTCAGGAGAGAGCGGAAATCATTTTCCAACACGATGGAGCCCTTGCACATTCTTCAAATGCCATTCGGGAATTTCTAACTGAACAGTATCCCCAATGGATTGGTTGTATGGGCCCCATTCCTTGCCCCCCTAGATCCCCAGACCTGACGCCAGTGGACTTCTTTGTTTGGGGATTCTTAAAACAAGAAGTTTACAAAACAGAAGTAGCAAGTTTGCGAGGATTGAGCGACCGGCTTACTGAAGCAGTAGGGAAACTAAGGAATGAAATTTCTTTAAGAGCAACGGTTGTTTCCGTTCGCAAAAGGGCAAGAGCGTGTATCAGGTGTGGCGGTGACCAATTTTAGCAGCTATTGCAAATTTTGAAGGTTTATTAAATGTACTAATTGAAGTTGGTGTAACATTTTTTGTTCTTGATTTTCCCTTTGTGAAAAGCACGGGAAAGTAATGCTTCTTTTATTTCTACGAATCGTTATCTCGTGTGTTTTTTCTTTTTATTAAATTGTTAAAACTATTATTTTTATATAAAAATATCATTTTCTTAAACAAAGAAAGCAACATGCTATCGTGAAACAGAAAATTCAAAACAGAAAAGTGCGACTCTTCGCTGGTTTTCCATTTTTTAACGAATGCAGATTTTTACACTGTTTCAAACAAAAGCCTGAATTTCAGCTGAACATGAAGCCCAATATGATTTGTTGTTGTATCATCTGAAAGCTAATGGAATGGACCAGTTTTTGGTAGATTTGCCCGATTGTAGCTCTTACGGTTGTTTTTGAAAATGTCGATTAAAAATGTTGGCACCATTTTAATTCTGAGTGTGTCCAATATTTCAAAGCCTGTAGCTCTCGGTAAAATGCGACTATCTTAATGCGAAAGGTATCATTTTGTAGGATTTAGTCTGCTCTTTCCAAATATGTACTTATTTTCCTTGTATGTCCTACAAGAATTTCAGAAATCGGCCGTTTTCTCAGAATTTTGTTTTTTTACTCATTTTCCTTAAATTTACCAAAACTCGGTTACGGTTAAGGATTGGACACGATAATGGGTGGTTCTATGCTCCACTTTGGCTCATCTATCACCCCCTTTCGTATGGCAGATTCGATCGAACTCACCCTGTATATGTATATAATATGTGTGTATATATATGTATGTTCCCTATAAAAATCCACAGTTTACGCAGGATTTCGACCAAATTTGGCAGGAAGGAACTTGGGCACTCGAGAAAGAACGTGATGCGGGGGGGGGGGAGACGTTCAAACACCTAAAAAGAACCGAACCGTTCGAATTTTAATTTTAGGACCCGTTTCTGTTTGAAATAATTATCCGATTTTTTAAATTTTCTATCTCTTTCGAAAGCTCGCGAGAAAAACCCCTGTAGTAGATTTACTTCCTTCGAATTTCAAAAAAAAATCAAGGCTGTGTGTAAAATCACCAGGAGAAAAGTTATAAGCATTTTTAAGTCAAAAAACATCAATATTAATTCGGAAATTTTTTCGTCTGCCACGAGCTAAGTTTCAATTAGCGTGAATAAAATCATTGAGAAGAAAGATCTGTTGCCATTTTTTTTTCGACTGTGAACAAATAAAATTCTTGCTATTGTTTTGAGGCTTTTCTCGTAAGCGGGGTATTTAAAATTTTTCCTTTTTGGTTATTTTTCCGTGATCTGTCGGGAAAGTTTGCAGATTTTTTTCAGCAATCACGATTGCTTATTGTTCTCACTTGACTATTTTGAATTCCTATCATTTTATTTTCCACCAGCACCCTCTGCCAGCACAACCGTCGCATCGGCCGGCCTCATGATGCTGCCCCTCTTGCGAAAACCGTCTCCAGGTTGCGTTCATATCCTACACACACACACACGCATACATACACACACATACACACACTCATGCTTGCGCACAGACACAAGCACACACTCCTACACACACAGACATACACACACTCATGGCTGCACACAGACACAAACACATATGCCTACATACACACACACACACGCGCGTACACACACAGCACTGCATACACAACACGCACACACATACATACACACACGCGCACCCACACACATGCACCGACACACACACACACACACATGCGCCAACACAAACACACACGCGCATTCATACACACACACGCTCGTGATTGCGAAAAACATAATTTGAATTCAGGATGCTAAAAATTCAAATTAATTTTTTTTTTTTTTTTTTTGATATGATGTATTTATTTATTTATTTATTTATTTTTCCAAGCTTGATCTTTGAACAAGCGCCACTTGACATAACTTTTATTTTCGAGGCCGTGCGAAGCTGCAAAGCCCAGGCAACGCAGCTACTTCATAATAAAAGTTTTTATTGCTTAACTGCGCCAACAAAAGCGATAAACTCTCAACCACGGCAACCACGCACTCGGGAAGAATGGAGCAGCAGTGAAACTGACTTCCAGCGCGTTATGACAATTCATGTCTGCCGCAGCGAAGCTGCTAGCTGCCGAGGAGTGCCTTTCAAAATGAACACACGAATAAGTCGCAAGAATTCGCAATAAAAGGAATTAAAAGTCTCCAGTTGCGTTGATCGCTGCATTAAAAAAAAAAAAAAGAAGAAATCGAAATGGCGGTGCGACAATCAGCAGTTTCTCTTCCATTGGATATTTGCCTTTGAGAAAGCCATGGTAAGGGGAATACAAATTTACCGGTAAGGTAATTGATTTAATTGCCCTTTACGAGCATTACATAGCGTTTTAGTTATTTCAAATAATTTTCTATATTTGTTTTGATGAAACAATTTTACTTTAATTTTTTTCCTTACGATTAACTTCCCACTTTTGTTTGTAGAAAATTTTTTTCATTTTTATTGACATAAAACAAATGTGAAAAAATGAATAATGTCGCAAACAGGACCATCCTTTCAGAAGGAAAAATAGGGGCTATGGCCCTTTCTCCACCTTGGCTTTGAGATTATATTTTGTATTCAAATGTGGGTTTTCTTTTCTTTCTTTCTTTTTTTTTTTTTTTGTTAATATAATATTTTTTTCATGTATACTTTCTGCCCAGGTCATTTAAAGGGTTAGTCACGTAAGGACTAAGGCAATTTAGGGGGAACAGGAGGGAGTAATCCCCTTCCTCCTGGCTAATAGAACTTACTGTATTTCCATACATGTCAGAGTGTTTTTTTTTTTTTTTTTTTTTGAAATATGATAGGCATTGACACTGGAAAAAGTTGAAAGAGCGGTTCTGGTTCCCAAGATATTTACATTTATATTATTACTACGGGTTCTTGGTTCTTCTTCTAATTTATTTTTGTTTTCTTAAATAGGTACTATAAATACGTTTTCTAACTATTTTCGTAAAAAAGAATATAGTTCATTTTATTTTCATCATTTTTTCGCAAACTAATATTCTCTTATATTTGAAACATGGAAGTAATAAATTTACTAACTGTGTATTTAAAAAAAAATATTTTGTTGAATTATTGATTAAAAACTAGGGGTTGGACAGCCTGTACCAAGGAGAAAAATATAAGCCCCCATGAGTAGCTACTTTACGTAGTGGGAACTTGAAACACATTTCTGAAATGTTAACCATTTCTTCGGGATTACTTGTAAGAAAATGTGGGACAAAGTTGTATAGTTAAAATAAATAATTTTTTTTGAAATGTAAACTATTTGCTCGGGATTATTTCTAAGAAAATGTGGGGCAAAGTTGCATAGTTAAAATAAATGAAATTTTCTGAAATATAAAACATTTTTTCGGGATTATTTGTGAGAAAATGTGAGGCAAAGTTGCATAGTTAAAATAAATAAAACTTTCTGAAATGTAAAGAATTTCTTCGGGATTATTTGTGAGAAAATGTGGGGCAAAGTTGCATAGTTAAAATTAATAAAATTTTCTGAAACCATTTACTCGGGATAATTTGTAAGAAACTGGGGTGCTAAGTGACGTAGTTAAAATATATTACATTTCCACAATGAATAAATTGGAAATTTAATTTTAAAATTACGGTGCGTGAAATGATAAAAATATATTCCGCAAGAGAACTTGTATTGAAGTGTTATTTTTAATTTTTCGCTGTAAAATTTGTTTTTTCAAATAAAAGTGGAAAATTATTCCTTTGTCCCATGCCATGTGGCAAAGCGACCGCTAAAATACTTTTTTAATGAAATATTGCCTATACTTTTAATTCAAATACTGTCTTTGAAAAAAATAAAAAATGAATTGATAAATGGTATACTTAATGAATAATTAAAAATAAATGAATTAAAGAACAATTAAATGAATGTATGAATAAATTAGTGGACGATGAATGAATAAATAAATGAAAGTTTAAGAATTTATAAACAAATACTATAAATATTTATGTAAGCGAACTTATAACTGAATGAGTAAAGAAATGAAATATACTATTTCACTTTTCTTTGTAAGCGCCAATCAAATAACACTGCACGATTAAAACCAGAACGTTCTTTTAATATTTAAAAAATAAGTAGGGGAAGCTGCTGTACCCACGAACAAAATTTACTTTTCAATTTTGGCTGGTCTCTGGGAATGGATAATCTATCGGAAAACTTTTCTGGCAGATACTACAACTTATCATCTAATTTGGCAGTTTTTATCAGGTGAAAACATCAAAGCTTTCAACTTCAAAAAAAAAAATCTTAAAAACTATCTTTTTTGGCCGTGGGTACAGCAACCCGTTCACCACGCGGACAGGTGCCTTTGTACCCATAGACATATAAAACAATAATATATAAATGGTCTGCGGAACTAGTTTATGCTCAATGCATTTTCATAAGCCATTTTATATTGAAATACTTCAAACATCC
This sequence comes from Uloborus diversus, assembly GCF_026930045.1. Taxonomy (NCBI): domain Eukaryota; kingdom Metazoa; phylum Arthropoda; class Arachnida; order Araneae; family Uloboridae; genus Uloborus; species Uloborus diversus. Next base: position 167,470,420 of record NC_072737.1, on the reverse strand, counting down.
ATTGAAAATAACATTAAATAACATTTCCAACAGAAGTTAAACTTTAAAAATTAATTTAAGATTTTTTTTTTAATTTTCCTTAATTTTTAACGTTAGTGAACTTTTTAAAAAAGTTACAAGTCTTAAGAGAGTTAATGATGTTATGAATAAATAATATGTTTTTAAACAAAAAAATAACTAGATTCATGATAATATGACTCCCTATGTAATTACATAATAACTTCAATTTATATGCAAATTGAAACCTTTAACCAAAATTAGTCCATTACACAAAAACTCAGTTTAGATTAAACCAACAAAAATCTAGAAAAGTCGACTTCAAATAAAAACAAGTGGGATTTGCGGTCTGTAGATCCTACAACAGGTGTGAGGGTTACTTCAACACTATATTTATATGTCATACTTTAAATTCATCATCATTGTTAAAAGAAAATTTTGGACGTTGATGACAAGGCACCATTTCGAGGTACTTAACATTGTAAGAAGACTCAGGTGTGATCCAAGGAGACTAAAAATTGCTGCCCGTGGGTACACATAGTTGTGTGTCCTTGGGTACAAAGGTATGCCATTTTGGTTTTGCAAGGCAGTCACATCGACAGGACCACAGTTTTACAACATTGAAAATCAGAAACAAAACCTTCAAAATATAGGGAATCATGAGAAAAAAAGAAATTGCTCATGTTTTTTTTTTACTTATATCCTACTAAAACGGAAAAAATGTGATAGAATCTTAAATGTTCATTTGATGGCGTTGAAACTTTCTGGGGTATTGGAGAGGGTTGTGACACACACGTTGAACCCCAATTAGGATCCCTCTCGACGATACTTGGAATTTCCCGACCAACGTCCGTAAGTACAACCGTCCGTGGGTACAGCAACTTCCCCTACTGCACTGAACATTAGTAGGTCTTCATTAATGTTTAAAATGCAGGTGTGCCCATTCCCCGAAAGAAAAACGACATTCTCCTCAAATACCATGAGGATCCTCCGAGAACACCCTCAAAAAAAAAAAAAAAAAAAAAAAAGAGAGAGAGAGAGAGAGAGAGAGAGAAAATACCACAAAAAACATTTCCCCTAAAAATTTCTATTGCGCAGCCTGCGTCATGACCCACCTTGATGGACATCCATGTAATAACAAGAATTTTCCCATTTTATAAATAACTAGTGGTACCCGCACGGCTTTGCCCGTAATAGAAAATTAAGAGGTCTTTTGGTTCGCCTGTATATTTACAAATAATGTATGGTGAATTTTCTCGCCAATTGGCTTGAGCCCATGTTACAGTTCCACTTTATGATAATTTCGTATCTCGCCAATTGGCTTGTGCCCATGTTACGGTTTCATGTTATGACGATTTCGTAATTTACTCGTTCATCTTATGATAATTTTGTTCTTAAAGTTGGAATAGAAAAAGAACCACATCGAATTTTCGAAAAATCGCTTCGAGGTGCACACCCCCATGCTACAAACTAACTTTGTGCCAAATTTCATGAAAATCTGCCGAACGGTCTAGGCGCTATGCGCGTCACAGAGATCCAGACATCCTCCGGACATCCAGACAGAGAGGTTTTCAGCTTTATTATTAGTAAAAATAAAGAAAACAGTTATTTTTGATGTACCACACTGTATAACAGTATCAAATATTCAAAACGGCTTGTATCCACCATGTTTCTTCTCTTCTGAGATTACTTTTTTTGACTGAAATCAACAACATACATACAGTAGAACCTCCATTAAGGGACACCTCCGAATAAGGGACACTTCTATTTAAGGGACATTTTTTCTGGTCCCAGTCCCTTTCAATAGGGACTTCTATGTATTTACCTCTAATTAAGGGACACTCTGTTTAAGGGACAGTCACAAAGCCCAAAAAATGCAAAAAATAATATATAAGCTCTAAGAAATAATGAATTTACTGGAATTAAAGTGTCACTATTCCTCTAAAAATTATTTGAGGTAAGTTTGACATACACATATGTGAAGGAAACCAGTAATGTATTGTATAAAAAACTTGCTGAAATTAACATGCATGATTTGTTCTCTCAACAACTTATTCAAGTAGATTCAAAGCCAATGCAGAGTTCACAGCAACTAATTAGCTTTGTATATAAAACTTAAAATTTGAACATTAATCGTAATTCACTTAGTTTTACATTGTAAATTACATGACGTAAAGCAAATATATGTAATGAAATACTTCAAAATTATTTCTGTATGCTACAAAACTTTGTCATTACAGAATTTTTGGTTAAATTTTTATTAATAAAATAATATAAACTTAGAAATTTGAATGGTTGTGAATTTTATTTAGCATATATGAAATATTTTCAGTGTTTAATCATAAGTGTTAATAGTTAATGTTTATTGTGATATTATACTAATAAGTACACGGCATGCACCAATTCATTCACCTCCAAATAAGGGACACCTCTATTTAAGGGACAAAATGTCTGGTCCCCTTAGTGTCCCTTATTGAGAGGTTCTACTGGAGCTAAAAAACTGACAAATAGGTGGCGTGGAAACAGAGTAAAATGTTCGACTATTTGACTTTGCTCCGCCATTTCACTCATGACGATTAAAGTTTACTTTTTTATGCCTTTTAAATTTATACTGCATTTTTCCGACTTGTGATATTTATTCAACAACTTTATTGTTTATAATTATAGTAATATAATTAAACCCATCACATTTAGTAGTTATTTTGGAAATATGTACGTGTTTGAATCTTATATAATAAAATCCACCGATCGTAACTATGTAGTTTACATGTATGTATGTATATCACTCGAACTCCTCGAGAACGGCAGAGAATTAAGGGTCGGTCTTGGTATCACACGATTCGAAGTTTTACGAGGATCAATGATAGCCTAGTTTCAGCTTTGTACGATTCTAACAAACGAGGTATTAGTTAAAACGTCAATCTTCAGCTCTGCTTCATCAGTTCCGAAGCGATACAGCAGTTGGTTATCTGCCAATAATCCCTGGTTCGAACAAAACTGGATTAAGTAAGACGCGCTTTAATGCGATGGGGCGGTACTTTTTTCATCTTCTTTATCTTTACTAATAATAAAGCTGAAAGTCTCTCTGTCCGGATCTCTCTCTGTCTGTCAGGATCTCTGTGACGCGCATAGCGCCTAGACCGTTCGGCCGATTTTCATGAAATTTGGCACAAAGTTAGTTTGTAGCATGGGGGTGTGCACCTCGAAGCGATTTTTCGAAAATTCGATGTGGTTATTTTTCTATTGCAATTTTAAGAACAAAATTATCATGAGATGGTCGGGTAAATTACGAAATTATCATAACGTGTAACCGTAACATGGGCACAAACCAATTGGCGAGATACGAAATTACCATAACGTGGAACCGTAACACGGGTACAAGCCAATTGGCGAGAAAATTCACCACACATTATTTGTAAATATACAGGCGAACCAAAAGACCTTTTAATTTTCTATTACGGGCAAAGCCGTGCGGGTACCACTAGTTTCCTTAAAGGAATGTAATTTACGTCCCAAAAGCGTCAATTAACGTTATTTTGCTAACTTAAGCGGTCTCAGACAGCAAGTAGGGGGCAAAGCCTCGGAGGGAACCGAGGTGTATAGAGGGCTGCCGAGAGCCAAGGCCAAGGTCTTGATAGTTTATTCACCACTAGTGGTACCCGCACGGCTTCGCCCGTAACAGAAAAATTAAAAGGTCTTTTGGTTCGCCTGTATATTTACAAATAATGTGTGGTGAATTTTCTCGTCAATTGGCTTGTACCCATGTTACGGTTACACGTTATGATAATTTCGTATCTCGCCAATTGGCTTGTGCCCATGTTACGGTTACACGTTATGATAATTTCGTAATTTACCCGACCATCTTATGATAGTTTTGTTCTTAAATTTGGAATAGAAAAATAACCACATCGAATTTTCGAAAAATCGCTTCGAGGTGCACACCCCCATGCTACATACTAACTTTGTGCCAAATTTCATGAAAATCGGCCGAACGGTAGGCGCTATGCGCGTCACAGACATCCTACAGACATCCTCCGGACAGAGAGACTTTCAGCTTTATTATTAGTAAAGATGTCAACCCCCCTCCCATAAAACTTAATATAAAATATCTACTACTCTATGCATATACCGGCACCCCCTCCCCCTCTTCAAGGGCCGGGCCCTTAGTTTTCAACATGGCTGACATGGTCTAGAGAGACAGTGTTAAAACTAGGGTTTCCAATCCCGAATCCCGCATGATTTTTCGCGGGATTGAGATCAAATTACCGCAGGATCTCCAATCCCGACATCTTTTTCCATGTAGTAAACGTTTTTCAACTTTTGCCACTCATAAAACGAATATTTTAATAGGCATCATCTGAAATGTGAATCACCTTCCTCAGACATCTTTGCGTCTCACATGATGATCGGTGGGTTTACCATTTAAAAACACAATAAAAATCGATGTTTTTTTTTTTTTTTGAGATTGAATTTGTATTTTTATTCGAGATCTTAGTTTTCATAATTTCAGCAATTCGAAAAAAGCGTAAACTTTATAAACATTTTCAAAAATCATCACTAAAATTTAAAAACCCGAAAATTGCGCTTTTAAAAAGTAGAAAAAGTATATTACAAATTATAAAACCTGCTTGAGTAGACAGAATACAATCTTGTAGAACTTCTGTAAGTTTAAGTAATGCACTCAAACTTTTAAACTTACTCAAAATGTCAAAATTCGACTGAATGCCAGTTTTTTTTTTTTTTTTTTTCTAATACATTCATTTGAATAAAGCAGGAAACATTCTTTTAATAACATTTTAACCGTAAAAGTTTTGTAAATGTTAACGCAATTCTTCGCGTACAAAAATTTCTATAATGTAAAGTATTATTAGTCAACATTGAATTCCTCAGCTAGTTGCAATGGTACGATCGCGAGTGTACACAGGTGGTTTGGAGTGTTCAGGTGTTTTCAGATTGCTGTAACCTTGACTGATTTCTCAGTGGGTGTGCGTGCACGTAGAGGCATTGGCGTTATCCCATTGGTTGTGCCTTATCAAATCGTAATTTTACCTTTTAAGATAGAGAGACACATTTGCTCTGATGGAAGTATTTCCCGCATCCCGGATGCAAGGGAATATTTTCTGGAAATTAAATTTGAAAACCTTTAGAGCTTAGAAAAGTTCGTGGGGAGGAAAAATTAATCCATCTTAAAGGGGTCCAGGAGACGAAAATCGTCAAATTTTGCATTTTTTAAAAATCATTTTTAAAAAAATCCATCTTTTTCTGCTTAATATGCCGTTTGAATCTTGTTTCTATCTTAATTAGAACGGGAGATGTAACAATTTTTTTTTGCTTGCATTCAACTAATATTCATTTCAACTTAATAACTTTAAACGCGTTTTTCTCCGTGATGCAATTTTTCCCGATTTTTTAAATTCAAACTCTTATAAGTCAAGAACTTATAAAGATAAAGTAATGAAATTTGGAGCATATACAAACAGTTTACTTTAATTTCTGTATGGCAAATTAAAAAAAAAAAAAATGTATGCTTCAAAAAATTTGATTTTTTTTAAAAGTATCTTTGAATTTTTCGAAATTTTCATTCAAGTAGTTTTTATTGAATTAATATTTTTTCAACTGTGGAATAAAAATTGAAGCTTAGGTATTTGTGTTTAGATTAATGAAAACAATTTGAAGATTGACCTGGAACATTTTGAGTGTTAGCGATTTAAAATGACTCCAAAGCGCAAGTGTAGCAACGCCACTGTTCGTAATTGATTCCCTTTTTATTTGTTGATCATAAGGTTTCAATGATTTGTATATTAGTAATTTATGGAGATTTTTAAAACGTTTTTCGCATTTCTTGTAGCAGAGTGGAAAAATAACAGAGCGGTCAAATAAACCCTTTTAAAATATCCTTCTATTCATTACAAAAAAGTTACAATTATAGATCAAGCACAAAATTAAATAAAGATTCGAAAATTGTAATTCTGTCTGCGATTTTAAAGATAATTTTCTTTTTAAATCATTATTAACAAATGTATTAGAGCTTGGATTTTGTAAACTTTTACAAACCCGAATGCAACCAAAAGGGGAAGTGCACAACTAGATTTCAATAGGAGTCTACGTACTAAATTTCAACTTTCTAGGACATACCGTCCTGGAGTTATGCGACATACATACGCACATACGTACATACAGACGTCACGAGAAAACTCGTTGTAACTAACTCGGGAATCGTCAAAATGGATATTTCGCGTGTCTATACGTTCTTAGACACTTATCCACGTGTGGTCGAGTTGAAAAAAAAAAACACAACATTCATTCGGGGGTGAGCAAAATGGAAATTGAGGTCGATTTTTGAGTGGAAATATTTTTGCGAAAACAATACTTCCTTTTTTGTAAAAGGAAGTAAAAAGATGGAATTTCACTTTTGTTAAATGCATTTTCTGTTAATGTTTGATAATAACTCTAATAGTTTTTACTCTGTTTTTATGAAACTTGGTTTCGATATACACGGTACACATCCCTTGATTCGCATTATTTCTAAGTCTGGAACAACACGGTTTCAATATAACACGAGACACGGTTTCGGTAGAACACGATAAATATTGACATGATTTTTTTTATGTACATGATTAATTAGAGCAAAAAATAAGTTTAAAAGTTATCTTAAGAAAAGTCTCGTATAACACGGTTTCGATACTACACGGAACGAATTAACCGTGTCATACGCCTGAATAGTTTTCTTGAGTAATTATTTTTTAACTACGTACTACTATATTTAAAGTGAAGGAACAAAAAATGTAATTTACTGTATTTTTGATAACTCAGTGAAGATTACATTTTACTAAATTATGTACATATTATTAAATTTACATTGCATTTTAAAATTTGAATGAAATTTGTTGAATAAGTGCTTGTTTAGAACTATAGAAATATTGCTGAAGACGCCAAATTTCGAAGTTATTTTGTTCATGTGAACATGATTAAATTCAGCGTTTAGTTTCTGCTGTTTTCCGACAACCATTTTTTAATGCTCTTTTTACTTCCTTTTACAAAAAAAGAAGTACAGTAGAGAACCAATTATCCGGGAAGTTCGGGACCATCGCTATCCCGGATATCTGAATTTCCCGGTTTTCTGGATCTCTAAAAAGCGCTATTGGCCGATTGTTTAGAAAACTTGAACTACTATAGAAATATATATATATATAGAAATATTAAAAACTACTATCGTGAGAGAATAATTCAAATTGAACTTATTCATAAGACCTGAGACATTCACACTGTTTGGAAAAAAAAAAAAGAAACAAGCTTTTGAACGTAAATGTGCGATTTTTCTACTGTAGTGTATGAAAACATTTGTTTTCATACACAAAACGCATTGCTTTCTTTTTTTTTTTTTTTTTTAAACTTTTTGTAAAGATGTTGTATTTGTGATTACGATAGTTATTGATAACTATTGCTTTTATATTAAGTTAATAAGAATAGAAATTTTATTTATGAGTTCTTACAACCTCATTACAGTCTTGTGTTTAACGATTTCCAGATTCCACGATCAGCTATCCGGAAATTCGCGAATCTGGTTTTCGGCATTTCCCGCTCTTTCGCTCTAAACTGCAATATTTTAATTTAAGGCCATTCACAATAAAATATTGCATTAGAATGTGACAATATTTATTTCTTTAGGTTTCAGTTGGAATAAAACATGAAAATTTTGGACTTACGAGAGTACTTTTTAATTCAAGAAAATATTTCGGAAATTTTGTCTCGCTTAAAGAATAACCCTTTGAAGTTCGGTTTTGTTAACTTTTTCCCCTGTTATACTTGAGTAATACGGTATTTATTAAGATACCGTTCATATTCTTTTAGGTATTTCAAAAAAATGCTTAGTTTTTCAAAAATTGCCAAAATGCGTATTTTTGAAAAATGACGGGAAAATTCGCACAAAGTTGCCGGTTTTCTGGTTTCCCGGTTTTTTGGTTCCCGGATAAAAGGTTCTGTACTGTATTGTATTCGCGAAAAAAATTTCACACAAAAATCGGCCTTAATTTCCATTTTGCTCATCCCCAAATGAATGTTGAGTTTTTTTTTCAACCCGACCACACGTGGATATGTGCCTAGGAACGTACAGACACCCGAAATATCCATTTCGATGATCCCCGGGTTAATTACAACGAGTTTTCTCGTGACGTCTGTATGTACGTATGTATGTGCATATGTGCATATGTGTGTATGTGTGTATGTATGTCGCATAACTCAAGAATGGAATGTCCTAGGAGGTTGAAATTTGGTACGTAGACTCCTAGTGGAGTCTAGTTGTGCAACTTCTTTTTTGGTTGCATTCGGATGCTCCCAAGGGGGTCTTTTGCCCCTTTTTAGGGGGAAATTATAGATAATTTCGATGTAAACTCAAAAGGTGTTATAATTTGGCGGACACTTGGCAATATATCGCCAGTCTTTTGTTCGCCAAGTTTGTCGCCAACTTGGTGACAAATTTGGCGATTTTTTTTTTAAATCCTGGTTTTAATTTGGCCACTATTTGGTGATATTAAAACTGCCTATTGAATCATATGAAAACTGCCAATAATGAGAAATTGACATTAAATTGGAGTAAAAGGAAGTCATGTGATGCACACATCAGCTCGTTTTCCCCTAATTATTGGTTTACCGAAGGTTCGGTTCCAATGACTTTGTTTGATCGAGGCTTTGGTTTAACTCTATTTTGAATTTACTGTTTCCAATACGAAATTAATGTTTGTGTTCAGAAGAACTGGGTCTTCTTAATCACTTTTTTTCTGATAATTCAAATCTCAAAAGATCGTATCCCGTTTCTTATCTCGATCTCAATACCGTCTTATCGGAACGTAGGCACAGATGTTTTTGTTCGACGACTTTCCATGACAACAGCTACACGTGCTTGCAATGCTACAGCAAATTTTTAAAATTCCTATTGCTGTTGGGTTTTGCTGTCATTTTTGGACAAAGAAGATTCGTTGTGGCTATTTACAGCAATTATAAATGTTTTCAGCAAAAAACTATAAAAGTGTCCTTTATTATTTGCTATAACTGCTGATTTCTTCATGGTCGTATGAAAATTTTTGGATTTATTCATCTAAATACATATTGTTGCGGGTCTGGTGCAACTTCAAACTTTCTTCGAAATGACGATTCCAATCATGATAAAAACACAATGAATTTATTTACAAATATTAACAATAGAGCAGGTAACAATTGCGAACATTCAACAATTAATCGAATATCCTTAAACACTGTACATTATTCAGTACACCACGCATCTAAATCCAAAACACGTGAAAAGAACAAATTCGAAAATCGCAGCGCAAGCGCTAGTACATTCACAGACAGCGCAGTGAAAAACGAAAGTAAACTCTCCCGCCATTCACAAGACGCACGGCGTCTTATATCGCATTAGAAAGTTCGACGAAATTCTATATCTTTCTGGATGTTTTATTTTTATTTCATTCACAAATCTCATCAGGGGACCATATACGTCATTCGAATGTAGGGGGGGGGAGGGTTGATGTTCATTACAAGAAACTATTTACAGGTTAAGTTACTACGATTATTTTAGATGAAAATAAATGGAATAAACGCCAAAATTTGCCAGATTACAATAAATTAATTATAAAAACAATTATTATTTACAAAATTTGTAACAATATGATACTGTCTGACCACGGATTGTATGGAAAGACAAACATCCGTTTTACAGCCGGAAATGGACGAATCTATTATTTTTTACCGATGTCAGCTTTTGCAGAAGCGAAGTCTCATTCAAATGAGCGGAATACGCGCATCAATTTTTACTTTTTCCCCCTTATTCACATAGATTCGTCTTATCTGGAAGTTTGAAAATTCCATGCAATCCATGGTTGGACAGTATATTGATTCAAGCTTTTTGACGATTTTCCATTGGACTGTTTTGAGATAAAAGAAGACACTAAAACTGATTTCGTGACTGAAAAAGCTCTGGTGGGGGGGCGGTCCATTGACAGCAACCTTCCCCTACTCACTCGGTGTGACTCTGAATGCAAAACGCGATACAACAAGTAAAGGTTATGACTTGATTTAGATAATGGGTTTCTTTCCTTCAGTCAAAAGTACTACTTTTAGTCACTGAAATTGATAGAATAAGCAAAAAAAAACATAGACCCAGAAAATATTTTTATTTTCCCAAACAGCTGTTTTTTAATTATTTTTTTTAAATGTCCAATTTTTCAAACAAGGCGTGGTCTTGATGACGTCACAAATGATGCATTTTGGCGCATCTTTCTACCACGGTTCCACGTTATGATAATCAACAAGCGAATTAAAATTGCGCTCTACGCTTGCTATCAACCCTATCGTTGCCAATACACGTGAGTAAAGATGCGAATTAAATATTTTGGTCTGTGAATGGCAACACTGAATGGTATTTCATCTTTTGTGATGTCATCGGGCTGAAACATAAACAATAAAAGTATTAAGTCACCGATTTAAGTAATTTTTTTAAAAAACTAAACTTAAACAAGTTATTTAAAAAATAGTCAGATCTCATGTTTTTAAGCATGCTCTTTCATAAAAAAATACTTTTAAAATTTCGGAAACGACTCCATTAGCTACAATGGCACAATAAAACAGGGAATGAAATTGCACAATTAGAAAATTACAGCTCGAAAGTTACGAGATAATAGTAATCATTGTTATGAACTAAGTTTTTAACGTACACTTAAAAATAAAGTTCAATGTTTAACCATTTAATAGGTAAAAATTAGCAACATTGAGCAACAACCATAGATGTAGCACAACTAGATGCACAGCTCCGTAGCAAAACACCCATGACTGACACTGAACGCGCGAAACTTGACATAGACGGGCAAAAGCGTAGTCTATGCGGATGCAACGTTGTTTACAACCGATCAAGGTACGGGAAAATTTGTTGCGTGCATGCACTTTTTAGACAAACATTTGCTCGTCTATTACTAGAAGAGATCGTTGCCCATGGAACCGATTTCTAGTTCTGTATCTATTTAATACTGCATCTACGGCTACAATTATCTTATTGGTTAAATGTTTCAACAACGTAATGGTGCTTGTGATGGTGATAAATTTCAACAATGTGATGGTGATAAGTTTCAACAATGTAATGCTGCTTGTGATGGTGATAAGTTTCAATAATGTGATAGTGATAAGTTTCAACAATGTGATGGTGATAAGTTTCAACTATGTAATGCTGCTTGTGATGGTGATAAGTTTCAATAATGTGATAGTGAAAAGTTTCAATAATGTGATGGTGATAAGTTTCCATAATGTGATGGTGATAAGTTTCAATAATGTGATAGTGAAAAGTTTCAATAATGTGATGGTGATAAGTTTCAATAATGTGATGGTGATAAGTTTCAATAATGTGATGGTGATAAGTTTCAACAATGTAATGAAGCATTTAGTTTACACCGAAGCTCTGTGGCAGAAGCTTCGTCTTCTAAGCCGGAGATCATGGGTTCGGATCCCGGCGGTGCACAGTGAGGCGAAAACGCCAAAAAGTGCTTATAAATGGTTTTTTTCCTATACTAAACCAATTGAGGATTAATAAATTTGCACAGGCCTACCTGTTAGGCAATCAGAACTGGAATTTTAGAGCCCTTCGTCCACTACAAAGCCGAAGGGAGCCTTTAGAAAGTTCAAGAACCATGAGTGCGGGAATTTACAAAAATTGCTTTTAAGCAGTCTATATTTTTTTTTCCTATATTTAATACAGGTATATTTAATTTCTCTCGTGTCCAACGATAGAAATAGGACGAAAAAATGAGTAATCGAATTCTCAAACCAAAAATCTGTTTTGATCAGCACCAAAAACTTCGGAATTCAAATTTATTTTTTTCAAAACACTCTACAAAAAAATGTCCTTTATGTCCTCTTAGAAATTAATATTAATTAGTCATAAATGATCTGTAGAAAAACCCTGAAAAAGAATTAGCTGCGTAAACCTGCGAACTTTGGACCCTGAGCCGAACCAAATCGAGAGAAATCCATTATAACATGCCTGTGTAAACAAACAAGCGAGAGAGGTATAAAAACACTTTTTGGCGTTTTCGCCCCAATGTGCGGTGCCCTCTTCTCCTGTGCTGTAAATCTTTCCTGTGTGTGTCCGGAGGGCGGGAAGCAAGTCGCTCGGCAAGCAGTCCTCTATGTATGTGATGCTGTTTAGCTTCTAAATAAATAAATAAATAATAAACAAAAATAATTTGAATTTTGACATCTTGAATTCAAATTATGTTTTTTTGCAATCACGAGTGTGTGTATGTAGGCGTGTGTGTTTGTGTGTGGGGGGTATGTGTGTTTGTGTGTAGGGGGTATGTGTGTTTGTGTGTAGGGGGTATGTGTATGTGTGTGTAGGCATGTGTGTTTGTGTCTGTCTGCTGGCATAAGTGTGTGGGTAGTTGTGTGTATGATTCTGTGTGTGGGGGGGTATGTGTATGTGTGTGTTGGCATATGTGTTTGTGTCTATGTGCAGGCATGAATGTGTGGGTAATTGTGTGTATGTTTTTGTGTGTGTGTATGTGTAGGTGTCTAGTATTCGTGTGTGTATGTGTGCGAGTGTGTGTGTAGTTGTGTATGTATGCGCGTGTGTGTAGAACATGGACACAACATGGAGACGGCTTTCGCTAGAGGAGCAGCATCGTGAGGAGCCGGTCGACGGGGATGGTGCGGAGGGTGCTGGCGGCAAAATAAAATGATAGCACGCCAAAAACAGTCAAATGAATGCAGTAAGCAATCGTGATTGCTCAATAAATTACACCAGTTTGTACAAGCCCCAGTGTACTGTTGAAACTCATCCCCAATGAGATAGTTGCGATTAAATGTTTCTAGATTTAACTTATTTCTTCGTGAAACATTGAACTTTATTTTTTAAGAGTGTACTTGACTTTAATTCAGTAATATGCTTCCGTGCTGAAACCCTGTGATCTTTTGCAATGCAGGTAACTATGTCCCTCTCTGAAAGCAATCAATCTCAAGTGCTGCTCCAAGGTGCTAAGGAATCTCATGAGCCTGCAAAAAAGCCCCAGTCGTTCCTGTCGTCTGTGTTCAGCAGCCACGGAACGTTCGGCAGGAAGAACATCTTCGCCAGCGAAGACAAGCAATGGAAGAACGACAAGGGACAAAGTTTCCTGAGTTCCGTCATCAATTCCAACCAGGGCATCTTGACTGATCTGTCCTCTAAACTGGAGGCGGCCTTGAGCTTGAGCTTGGACACGATGGATTCCGACTCGTCCTCCAGAAGCGATGACGCGTCCTGCCGGAATTCTGCGCTCAACGAGCTGTCCAATAGCAGCTCCCAGACGGACATCCGTCGGATCAGCCTGCCGGTCACCAAGACGGAGCAACTTGCCAGGAATCATCGTTACACCAAGCGCAGAGGGGCGAGGCACAAGGACCGGTCTGTGTACGGGCAGCCAGAAATAAGTTCTTGCGAGACGAAAAGGAACTGGAAAGAGCATTCTCAGGAGTCTTTGGACACCGTCGACAGTGGGCAGAGCTTAGGCAACAGCAGTAGCTTTTCGGTTAGCGTTACCGATTATAGGTGAGATTTTTTTTTTTTTTTAACGTTTCAAAAGTTTGACACTCATACACTGTATCATGCCTTGCCATCAATCTTTGAGTTGAACCGCACCATTGCTGCGGTCACTCATCTGGTGTGCTAATTCTACATCAGCTACCAGTTTGTTTGGCTCTCTTGGCTCCCTTAAGAGGATTTTCGCCACCAGCTTATGTGATTCCTATTCCGGGCTGATGAGTGCTAAAAAGCACGAAACTGCAGTCCTCGGATGGAATAACTGAGCTGGTGGTGTATTTTAAGTATGTACTCATACACTGTTTAAAAAAATCCTGAAATTTTACGGTAAAAGTTACTGGCATCCATGTTGCCAGTAACTTTTACCGTAAAATCCGATTTTACTCTAAAATTTTATGGTAGAATAAACGAGAGTTAAAAAACACAAAATGCGTGCAGTAGGTTTGAACTCGGGACCTTCGTGTCGGCAATCGGCTTTGCTTCCCACCATACCAGTCGGTTCACATCGAGTGAGGTGAAATATGGTGTTATCTGCTTTGCACTTCAAGTCACGTGGTGTATCCACTGGTGTTGCAATCGTTTATTTTTTTCAGTACAATGTATTGTAAATTTCTTCTGTACTGTAAACACTCCATTTTCTTTGCTAATAATAACGCTGAAAGTATCTCTGTCTGTCAGGATTTCTCTCTTTCCGGATCTCTGTCTGTCAGGATCTCTCTCTGTCCGGATCTCTGTCTGTCAGGATCTCTGTGACGCGCATAGCGCCTAGACCGTTCGGCCGATTTTCATGAAATTTGGCACAAAATTAGTCTGCAGCATGGAGGCTTGAACCTCGAAGCAATTTTTCAAAAATTCGATGTGCTTCTTTTTCTATTCCAATTTTAAGAACAAAAATTATCATAAGATGGACGAGTAAATTACGAAATTATCATAACGTGGAACCGTAACATGGGCACAAGCCAATTGGCGAGAAAATTCACCATACATTATTTGTAAATATACAGGCGAACTAAAAGACCTTTTAATTTTCTGTTACGGGCAAAGCCGTGCGGGTACCACTAGTACAGTATTATTTAGTATGAAAGTATCCTGAATTTTTAACGGTGTATGATACACTCTTAACGCTCACATCCACCAGACTTCGGTCAAACATTTGAGCCGCAGATGGAAGCCTTATTGTTGGTTGAAGAAAGCTTCTACCGACGGACGGTTTGGATGATTGACCAAGGATGGAAGCTCTGGCGAATACAAGCGATAATCGTTGTTCACCTGAAAGGGCAGAAATTAGTTGCAATATCGGAAAGGTTGAGCTAGTATGGTGGTAATGAGTCAATCGGTTGGCATATTAGTGCATAGTTCGGAGGGGAGGGCGAAAGGGCAGGATGAGTTGCTTCGTCTCGATCATACCAGGGTCAAGATATTGTAAAACTTCCACTCATTCTCTTGCAAAAATGGTTATGCGCACATTATCTCTACATTGTATAAAATGAAGTCCCCAAAAAGCGTCTGTGTGTTTGAATTCGCAAAACTCAAGACCTACCGGGCCGATTGCGGTGAAATTTTCACGGATTGTTCCTTTAAGTTCTGAGAAGGTTTGCAGACCAGTTCGAAAACAATTCGATGAATAGTTCTTTTTTTATTCCAGTTTAGGCCCAATTTTTACATAAATTCCTGAATATGGGGGGTCAAAAATTACTCGCAAATAGTAATATTATACATCGTTGGAAAGGGAAGAATTTTCTGCGTTCTACGTAATTTGTTCCAATGATCTAACTTAATTGCGGCTGGAGTTTTTTCCGTTTTTAGCTCGATTTTTTTTTTAGGCTTAGCTGAAATTTAGGCACTACTTTCTTCATTAAATCCATCAATAAAAAGTGAAGGAATTGTCCCAGTCCCACAGTTTTCTTTTTGACAGCATTGGAAAACGCTGCTTTTTTTACTCCAGATCTAACTCGACCTATAGTCAGAAGTTTAACCCTCTATCTCCATTAGAAAAAAAATTACAAGCGAATTAAATGAAGTTCAAAAATGTTCTCTATTCAGGTTTTTAACCATTTTATTTTGCGTTTCCACCGTAACGCTTTTTGAATCCATTGATTTTTCCATCTTTCTCATTTTCAATTCTTAAACTTATTTTATTTTATGTTTCCATGGTTACGCTTTTTAAATCCGTCTTTCTCATTTTATTTTAATTTCTTAAAAATCATTGCATTGTCGTCATTGTTTAGCGAGAAAATTTTGCATGATGTTTTTTTTTTCTTTCAATGAATCCTGGTTATTGAAGATACTTCACTTGGTCCTTTTCAAGGTAGACCGGGCAAAGCCGGGCAACGCAGCTAGTTTTGGAAATAAAGCTTTCGATAATGTGCAAGTTTTGTTACTTACAGCAGGTAACGCTAAGGTTCGGAATAATTAGAAAAGAAAAATAAGACTTATTAAGCCAAATACAGCTTCTGAATATTAAACTAAGTTAGCTGCTAAATATTCAGAAGATATTGCTTCCTGAAATATTTAAAAATGCTGCTTTCGTGTTTGAATTTTTAAATATTTTCCTAATGCTCAAATTCACTCGATGTCTGTGTTTTTTCGTTGAAACTAGACATAAAAACTTGAATGAAGATGAGTAAGGTTGGCAGTCTTTCAAGATTTGCTCCGGCTCGGAAAAATTGAAGATTCGGCACTGGGTGCGAGGAAATAGTCACTGAGGATGAATGTTTGAACTAATACCTCCACTAAAAACGCCATACAAAGCTGAGACTGGGCAAATGAGGTTCCCCGAAAAATAACGAATCTGTCAGTACCGGGATTGATTCTGATTTCGCTTTTGTTCACTAGGAAATGAGTTTACAAGCAGACGGACACAGATTTCAATAGAAGAGATGATCTGCTAAATACAGTCGACTCCCGCTACAACGCGATTCGACTTACGTGAACTGGCTATAATGCGAATTTTTCACGAGTTACGAATTTTATAGCTAACGCGAATTTTTCGCCTATAATACGAATTTTTTAGAAGGAAGTATCGGCTTCGTTATTAGCCACTAAATATTGATTTCGTGAATACTATTACATCCCTTTAGGCATCACTTACAGCGAAAGTTTCCACATCAAACTAGTCTACGCATCGCGTTGTTAGTCACTCAGCATCATTCATTTATTATTATTTTTTCATTTGAAATATTAAAGTTGATGAAATATAATGGTACCTTAGTGGCACCTTCATCTAAACTTTGTGAAAATGGGAAGAAAAAGAAAGTTTGTGATTAAAATTAGGGGGAGGGGGGAGGGAGCTAACATTCTCGAGATGCTTGAACAACTACAAAACGTCGACGGTAGCGCGACAATAAATATGAGTGAATCTTCCATGCGTACTAATAAATATGTTACTGTATAATGTACAGTATTATTATAGTGCAACATTTTATTATTGCTACATACTATGCATACCCGTGTTGTTTTATTTTATGTCTTTCCCTTCCGTTGATCATTCATTTTGTGCATCTTGGTATTTCATCTTGAATAAAACAGTTTTTTATTTTTTAAATACAGTAAAAGTTCAGATTTATGTAAGAAACTGTAGTGTATAGTTGAGGAATGCTTTAAGGCAGTTTGAGAGTATTCATCAGTGTCTTAAAGAATTTGGTATGCTTCTAAAAAATTTGTATACACATATTTTTCCACAACGCGAAATTTCGACTTACGCGAGGAGTCTTGGAACGCATCCCTCGCGTAAGTCGGGACTCGACTGTACCAACGATTTTAACAATTTCAAAACAACCATACATACATCACCGTAACGTCTTTTCTTTCAATCCGCGTCCACAGTTGAGCGCTGCTCCACCTGAATTACTGTGTGTTTAGAGGAGAAAAAATGACTGCATCGGGAGGGGCCGGTCGACGGTGGTCGACTGGAAAAAATGTTCGGGGAAATACCTGGCCTTGAAAAATTATGTTTAAAAAACAATTTTACGAGGGTGTATTATTTTCTTTTTGAACGATTTTCGTCGGATAATTTTTTATTTTCTTTTTATATTTTCTCCTCGTTTCATACGCGATATCCCATTTTATTTTTATGTGTGAGATGAACTCGATCATTTACGCCCGTATGCCTTGATAGTTTGGATCGTTATATTGAACTAGTGGTACCCGCACGGCTTTGCCCGTAATAGAAAAATTAAAAGGTCTTTTGGTTCGCCTGTATATTTGCAAATAATGTATGGTGAATTTTCTCGCCAATTGTCTTGTACCCACGTTACGGTTCCACGTTAGGATAATTTCGTAATTTATTCCTCCATCTTATGATAGTTTTGTTCTTAAAATTGGAATAGAAAAAGAACCACATCGAATTTTCGAAAAATCGCTTCGAGGTGCACACCCCTATGCTACAAGCTAACTTTGTGCCAAATTTCAGGAAAATCGGCCGAACGGTCTAGGCGCCATTCGCGTCACATAGTTCCAGACATCCTCCGGATATCCAGACAGAGAGACTTTCAGCTTTATTATTAGTAAAGAAAGATAAAGAAAAGAATATATTTAAAAAAAATTAGTTTAAATTTTGACATCTTGAATTCAAATTATGTTTTTCGTAATCAGTAGTGTGTATGGGTGTAAGCGTAGTTGTGTGTGTTATATCTGTGTGCAGTATGAGTGTGTGGGTATGCGTGTGTTTTTGGGATATGGACACAACCTGGAGACTTGGACGGCGCGGCGGGGGGGGGGGGAATCAAAAGACATCATTCAACAATCAAATGAAAACAATTAGCAATCGTGATTGCTCAAAATAGTAATAATTTTCAGAATTTCGGGAGAAAAAAAAATGGACATGCCGAAGTCCCAAAGATTCCGAATGTCGGTCTTAATAATGTATGATTAATTTTCGATATTTTCTCTTAATCACTACAAAATCTTAGTTTTACCCAAGTATATCTTTTGCAAAAAAAAAAAAAAGTTGCAAGCGAATGGATTAAAAATTCTATAATAATGTAAATCTGCTTATTAAACAAAGCACCGTATTGCGTACTAATAAATTGCGTGTAAAGTTGATAAACATGATATTGATGATCATGGGCGCCCATATGTAAAATTGTAAGGGGGGGGGGCTCAGATATTTTAACCATGGTTTAGCAGGATATTTTTCCCATGGAAACCGATTTCTGGACAGATTCGAGTCATTAAAATTTGATATTTTTAATAACTTATTCACTAATAGCTAGAGAAGAAATGTTTTTACAATTTTGCAAAGAAAAAGTACTAAAACCAAGGAAGTTCTAATTTCAAAGGGGGGGGGGCTCAAGCCCCCCTTGCCCCCTATATGGGCGCCCTTGTTGGTGATAACAGAGCGGACAAATTTTGAAATGCATTTTAGGGAGACTTTACAGCCACTGACGCAAGGAATCTTTTACATACAATGCGGGCACTAGACCTTTCAAAATATCCCATTTCATATTCTTCACAGGGTTAAGCTGTTATTTCGAAACGTTTACTTTCGAACGATCCTGCAGTTTCCTACCTTTTCCAATTACAGCTGTAACATTATCACTGTTACAAAACAATGCGGGTCTCGTTTTCGAAATTACGGAGAAGCAGCTAGGAAGAAAACCGCGCATAAATTTGTATTGATAATTACCGTGATTGTGTGTTCGAATGGTTTCATCTCTATTTTAGAACTTCAGGGTTGTTGTTTTTGGAATACAAAAATAAAGTTTTCTTCCAAAATCTATGCAAATTTGAGAACACATGAAACCTAGTTTTACAAATACACTGTTAAAATTCAATGTTTCGCCAAGAAATTGATTAAATCTAGTAAAATGTAGCTGCAACCATCTTGTCGGTGCTGTTTCATCCATGTAATGGTGCTTTTGGTAGTCACCAGTTTGCAAAAGCACCAACTTACGGTGGAACTTATCACCCATAAGATGGTTGCAGTTACATTTTGCTAGATTTAATCAATTTCCTAGCAAAACATTGAGCTTCATTTTTAAGTGTGTTTTAAAAACTAATAATTTCGAGAAAAATTATTGCCTAACTTTAAATTTTTGCTTCCTCGTCTCCAATGTTTAAGTAAATATGATCGAAGTCTTTAACTAGTTGATGGCCTTGTTTGGACATCCAAAACGTTGGTGTGTGGCAGAGCCAGATTAAGCCAGCGCGGGGCCCGTAGCAAATGTTTTCAAGGGGTCCTCGTTTTTGCATGATATAGTAAACAATATAGCTCTTCTTCATGGAGATGGGAGGTGCACTTATAACCAGGGTTACCAGATTTAAGAACAGTAAATACGGGACAGATTTCTAGGAGTGAAAAAGAGGGGGGGAGGGGAGAGACGCCTGTTCATGATAAATCTGAAAAATTCAATCGCAACAAAGCATTAAACCTCACAAAATGTCGACTACCTATGTATAAAAATCGTTTTCATTGTGATTGACGACGAATGCGCAGAGTAATGTTTTTATTTATTTAATTACTAGCTGTACCCGACGCGCATTGCTACGCCAACAAAAAAAATACATCATTATACTGATTTTCAAGACAATCGGTGGAACGGGGCAGAAGTTGCTACTCTGCAGTGCCACCTGGTGGCGAGTGGCTTCAATGAGCATATTATGCACCTTCTCCGTGGAAAAATACATATATATAGCAATTTTCATAATAATAGGTCCAGGTCATAGACTAATAATAAGAGTAGACAGAGCTTACTGAAAAAATTGGTTCATGGATACATCATGTGACTGGTGGAAGGCTTGGCGAAAACTTTGGCAGCATGGTTGCTAGATGGCAGGATTATCTATAGTTTGGCACTCGACATGTATTTTAAGACGTAATGTGTTTTTATTATATTTTTTTTTCGGGTGCAGAGATGATTGAACAGTTTTTCTTTTAGTTATGCATGATTTTGACATTAGTAATTAGGGTTTGATCACAGTTTTCAGTAACTTTTATTTCATTCGGAACTGCTACGTCAGCGTTGGCGTAAACGTAATGGCGTAAACGTTTTGCGTTAAAGCAAAAATGTACTAATCGGTATCTTAAATTGAAATTGTAGGTAAAAATCTTACCGTTTGCCTATTCTTTTTTGGGCGCTTGCATCTTTAATTGCTTAGAGAGTTATTGAAATTGAATAAAGAAAATGCACAATACTATCTAAACGAAAAACTCGCTATATTAACAAAATATTTACAACTTAGAATAACAAATTTACAAATCGGACTCCATAAAAGATCATTCTTCCGTGTTCTATCAATTCTATTTATTTTATTCCTCGCTCGCGTTGATCGTAGCCTGCTGTTGCTAGGATATCCACCAGTCACATGGTTTGGTTTATGAGCAGCAAAAGGGTTGCCATAGCTCGGTCTACTCTTATTATTAGTCTATGGTCCAGGTATCAAGTGAAGCCGTGACTATACTCAAATTTTGTACTCACGCAGTTTGCAAGATCAATCAATCGCTAAAAATATCAAATAGAAAAAGTTTTAAATCCCCCCGTTGCATGAAAACAATAAAGAAAGAATTTATTTGTTCAAACTCAAGAAAAATGGCAACAGCTCACTTCTTATCAATGAGATCTTTCACGCGAATTAATTTCTGCTGCCGATAATTTTATTCGTATTTATCCAATGGATTGTGACTTAAATTAGAATAAACAAGAAGTTCCGTCTAGAACTAGACGAGCCTACTTTCCCGTATACCCGTACTACTTTCTAGTACCTGCTCAATATTCTCAAAAATAGCTAAAATCGCCAATTTTTTCAAACATATTTTTTTAAATATTTTAAGCTGATTTCTAGGAATAAAATATTCCTTACTTTTCTTCAAAAAAACGAACAAATAAAATAGCAGCACCTTTTAAACAAAGCAGCTAATACACTTCTTTCCATTAAAAAAATTTTTTAACAGCTTTCAAAACGAAAAAATAATAATAATAAGTTCATTAAAATAAATACATCGTATTAAAAAAAATCGTTTCCTTTTCCCCTGTTGCCAAAAATAATTTTTTAAACGAATTAATGCACTTACCAAAATAAAAAAAAAAAAACAATAAAATGTCAACTTAAAGAAATAATTTTCATTGTCAAAAAAAAAAAAAATCGTCTGCGCATATTTTTCGAGTTTATTCACCGAAAACTAAATACCTAAATTAAAACTTTAGCGTGAAAATAAAAACAAATCATATCAACAATAATTATTTCACAGTTAAAACCACAGCAGCGGAGTCGGAGTCGGAGTCAATCTCATTTTGGGATAAAAGAGTCGGAGTCGAATATCCAAGAATCGGAGTTAGTCATTTGTCCTCCGTGTATAAATGTTTGCCAAAGCTACGAAGTCAGAGTCGAAGTCGGGGAGTTGGAGTCCGATTACTTGTCGGGAACAGGAGTCAGAGTCGGTGTCAGGTGCCCCTAAATTCTCGGAGTCGGAGTCGGGAGTAGGTCGTCAAGAGCTATTTCCAACAAAGTTTGTTTGAAGTAAATCCGCCTTTAAGTTCGGAATCTATATTGACTTTCAGTTTCCCCTTAGGCGCTAATGTTAAGAGATTTGAACTGTTCAAAATTGAACGAAAACTTGTTCAAATCAAAAAGATATTTTCGATACATGTTTTTTATCAAAAGTTTTTCCCTACAAAGTTTGTTTGAAGCCACTTCGCTTCTAAGTTCAAGATTTATTTTTGATTTGAATTTCCCCGTAGGCGCTAATGTTAAGTTTTTTTGAACTGTTCAAAATTGAACGAAAAATTGATTAAATCAAAAAATTATGGGAATGAGATGTCCTCGCCGAGATCTTTCTAACAAAAAAAAATTTGTTCGAATCGGACTATTCATTCAAAAGTTATTAGGGGGGGGGGGCAGACAGACAGACCGACAGACATTTTTCCCCATCTCAATACCCTACTTTCCAATTTTTAATTTTTCAATATTTATCTAACTATTTTATTTATTTTTGACTTTTTTTTTGTTTTTCGGGATATTTTTAAGATGTATTAAGCCTTCTTTCATGCTTTTTTCTTCTTTCTCTGATTTTTACTGGGAAAATAGGCTAAAAAGGAACTATCGATCGGATTTTTTTCGAACTGGTCTATAAACATTCCCAGTACCAAAAATAACAAACGGTGAAAGTTTCAGCCAAATCTGCTAGGTAGTTTTTGAGTTCATGGATGACATACAGACAAACATTCATTTATATATACAGTGCAGATCCTTTTATCCGGGAACCAAAAAACCGGAAAACCAGAAAACTGGCAACCTTTTGTCGATTTCCCCACCATTTTTTAAAAATACGCAGTTTCGGCAATTTTTGAAAAACCAAGCTTTTTTCTTTTTTTGAAATTTCTAAAAGAAATTGAGCGGTTTCTTAATAAATACCATATTACTCATCTATAACTCGGGAAAATGTTTACAAAAATGAACTTCAAAGGGTTGTCTTAATCGCAGGGGAAAATTTCCGGAATATTTTCTTGAACCAAAAAGTACACTCGTAAGTCTGAACTTTTTGTGTTTTATTCCAACTGAAAACTAAAGAAATGAATATCGTCACATTATAATGCAATATTTTATTTAATGGCCTTTAATTAAAACCGTTTAGAGCGGAAGTGACGTCACAAAAGCGCGTGAAACGCCGCGATTCTCGAATTGTCCGAATAGTTGATGGTGGAATCTAGAAATCGTTAAACACAAGACTGTAATAAGGCTGCAGGAACTCATAAATTAATTATCAATTGGTATTAACTTAATGCAAAAGCAATAGTTATCAATAATCGTTAACGCCAAACCTTTACAAAAAAAGTGAAAAAACAAAACGCGTTCATGAAAACAAATTCTCTCATACACTATAGTAGAAGAATCGCTCATTTATGTTCAAAAACTTTTTTCTTGCCTTTCCCTTCATTCTCTTTCATTTTAAAACATCGAAAATTGGTGTTTTTCTTTAATTTTCAAAATGAAAGTGAGGGTCTCAGGTCTTATTAAATAACTTAATGTTTTTGGTGTTTAAATTATTCTCTCACAAGTAATTTTTAATGTTTCGATATTGATAAGCCTTTCCGAACTGTTTTCTTCTTATTTTAATACGTATTACAAATATTATAGTAATTTAAGTTTTATAAACAATCGGCCAAAAGCTCTTTTTAGCGATGCAGAAAACCGGGAAATTCAGATATCCGGGATAGCTATGGTCCCGAACTTCCCGGATAATTGGTTCTCTACTGTATATAGATTTAGAAGCTTCATATCCAAGCGCCTTGCCTCCGGACACACGCAGGAAAGATTTACCTCAGAAGAGAAGGAAATCACACCCAGGGCGCCTGCCACCAACACAAAATATGCAAACCAAATCAAAACGAAAACAATTTTGGAATTTCTTGCCACATAATTTTCTTATTGCTCATTATTTCACATTTTTTGTTTTACTTAATTTTTTTCCTTAAAATGATATCTCGTTCTGTACAATATTGTTATCAGCTAAAATACGGGACTTTAGCCGTCCCGTATGGAAGTTCCCCGGGACGCGGGATTTCTTTTCAAAATACAGGACTGTCCCTTGAAATCCGGGATGTCTGGCAACCCTGCTTATAACACGCATGAATACATAAATGTAGATATAATTTTAGAGCTTTACGACGGTTAGGACCCTCTTATATTGAACCTCGGGCTCCCGTTACTACACGTTTTCAACTTTTAATTCCAAAAACGCAATTTTTGGACGATATAAGGGGTCCGGGGGCTTACCCCCGGAAAATTTTCGATATTTCAATACTAAAAACTCACTTCTAACGACTCCTGGTGATATTAGGAAGAGAAGATTCGGAGATCATCATTTGGAGAAATTGAAGTCAAAGAACGCGATTGCATCCTATCTTAGGTAAGATCAAAGGAAAAAATTTGGATTCAGAGCGACTCTCTCCAAGAAGTTTTTAAAATTGAAGCCTTAAATAAAACTAGATTATCTTTAATGATGCTGCAGAGAGAGGGAAGAGGGGTGTTCAAGGAGGTCCTATTGGAAAATTTTCGAGTTTATTACGTATTATTAATCTAAAAACACAATTTTAAACAAAAATTCTCGAAATTATATACTCAGAAAAGGGTAGTTTTTTTTTTTTTTTTTTTTTTTTTACCTTCTTTGGTGATTTTGGGGCAGAGTTCACGAAAGCCATCCCCTGGAAATTTCTCGAAAGTGAAGTTGTGAAAACGTGATAGATTGAAGGCCATCGCGGGATACGTTTCGGTATGGGATGGGGTTCAGGCACTCTCCAAGGCAACCCGAAAAGTTTTCGAAGTTGAAATCTAAAAAGTACATTTTGGACCATCGTTAACAATGTTCGAGGGGGAGAGGTACACTCCCGTCGAAATGATCCGAAATTTTAGTCCGAAATACACACTTTTAGGCCACATTATTAGACGACGTTATAGGACGGGATCGAGCTCGGGATTACACCGGTGGAAATGTTTCGAAACTGAAGTTCCAGAAAGCAGTTTTAGCGGGGTTTTGATTATGTTAAACTATTTTCATCCTGAATTTTTCTGAATTAGAAGTTTGAATAGAAAAAGTTTTTGGCTACCTTTGGTGATGCAAAAGAAATGGGTTAGGTTCGGGGCATGGGCGGAAACTTTTTAATTAATTCTCACTCAGAGGCAAAAAATAAAAACGATATTTAATGTCTTTTTTCTACCCATAATTATTTTAGTTCATCAAAAAATAATATCCTCTTACCAATTTATTTATTGCGCTCAGCATAAGTGTAAAGTCTCAGAATCTTTTGCTTTTCTTCTATCATGATCTCTTAATTTTGCTCATTGTTGTTTACAGTGCCGGATCTACGGGCTCGTGTCGCGGGGAGGGGGGGGGGGTGGATTTTTGAGGGTGACAGATTGACAAGAAGTTAAGTAACCAGAGAGGTTTTAGGATCACTAATAATTACCTTTTCAAGGCTCCAATTTCGAAAGCTTTAAGAAGAAAGCCACTTTCAAACAATTTCTGGATGGTAATCCTTTCCCATTTCTTGTCTAACATCGCCAAAGAGAGCTTTGAAATGTGGTTTTAGGGTTTGTGCTTTAAGAGTTTCAGCATTCTCCTTCTCCAGCTATCAACAAAAATTGCTTAAATTGTTAGACCCCGAATTCCGAAAAATTCCGGAGAAAGCCCTTGAACCATCTTGATTTGAAAATTTCAAAAAAATTCCAAAGGAGAACACCCACTTACTTGCCTAGCTTCTCAACATTCGGGGGGAAAGGCTCCAAACCAACACTCTTTCTTTACCTAAAGCTAAAACTAAAGATAGCGTCCGTCTTGAAATAATTCAGTTTCTAACATTTTACGAAGCAAACCCGTATCCCCCCCCCTCGATGACGTCTCCAGTGAATCTAAAACCGCGTCAGAGTTATTTCTGGGGGAGTTCCTTTTCTCTAATCTTCCCACATAGCTTGAAATTTTGTTTTCAGCTATACCATGGAACGATCCCTCAACAAACCTCCCAAAGATAGCCTGAAATTGACTTCAGTTTTGAACACAATTTCAAAAAAGAACCCCTTCCCCTATCCTCTATTGTTATCAAACAACCTAAACTTTCTTTTTTTTTAGGCTTGATTAGCTAAAAGTTTTAGGACCCTAACTCTCTTAAATTTCTTAAGTTACCTTAAAATTGACTTCATTTTGGGAAAAAAAAAAAGAAAAAGAAAAAAAATCTAGAGTAAACCCAATTTTCCGTTCTCCAAACGTTGCCTAAAATTGTAATTTTTAAGTCAGATTTGAAACTTTTCTGACCCAACGGAGCTTTTTCTCCTTCCACTAACAAAAGATCAACTAAAATTGCGTTTTTAAGACTTCAATTGAGAGAAATTTCTGGAAAGCAATCCAACGAAAAAAATAAGATTTTTATTTACCTGTGTATTTAGAAAAGCTAGATCTAAATAAAAGGAGAAAGATAGAGATACATTTAAACGGATTAAAGTGCGGGAAGTAGTTTTTTTTTTCAGGAATTTTTTCTCATGGTGCGGGGCCCGTAGCATTTGTTACTTCTGCTCTATGGCTCTATGGCAACAAATCCGGCTCTGGTGTGTGGACTGTTGTAACAAACTTAAGGGTTCTCATCTTTCAGTTTCTTCTTACAAGACGCATAAAACCCAACTTCGTTTCATAAAGGCTGTAGTAGAATGGTTGTTAACGTTTTTACAACCATTTTGAAAGGATTGTGAAACGATTTAATGTTGATTAATGCCTTTGTGAAACGATTTAATTATTAATGCCTTTTCCCCCCCAGGCCGTCGAAGAGCGACCCCTTCTACGTGTTCCGCCGCGTGGACTCGGCGGGCATCGGCGGCAGCGAGTCGGACCCCTGCGGCCAGTCGACGACCAGCCTCGACTCCTCGGACGCCGAGTCCCTCCCGGAGAGCGGCCGGGGCCTCTGCTTCGGGAGGTCCGGGTCCGGCAGCTCGCTCCACTCGTGGGCCTCCAGCCCCAGCAACGACAGCCAGCCGGACGACCTCACCCTGGAAGCAATGGAATTCATGAAGCAATTCGTCAGGGAGATTTTTTGCGACTGGTAAGTCCTTTCGACTGGTAATAATTACGATAGCAGTAACACTAACAATGATAACAACGATAGCAGTAACACCAGCAATAATAGCAACAATAACAGGAGTAAAAACAACAGTTAATAGAATAACAATTATAGCAGAAATAACAATAATAGTAACATCAGTAATTATAACTGTTACAACAACAATAATAACAGTAATAGTAGGAATAACAATAACAGCAGCAACAACTATAAAAATGATAGTAAAATCAGAAATAATAACAGTAACAGCAACAATAATAACAGTAATAATAGTAATAACAATAACTGTAACAACAACTATAAAAATAATGATAACAGCACCAGCAACAACAATGATAACAATAACAGTAATATAATGACAGTAAGAGTAATATCAAAAACAATAATAATAACCGTAATAATAATAATAACAATAACAGCACCAGCAACAATAACAATAACAGCAGCAACGACTATAAAAATAATAGTAACATCAGAAATAATAACAGTAATAACAATAACAGTAACAACAACTATAAAAATAATAATAACAGCACCAGTAACAACAATAATAATAATAAAAGTAATATAATGACAGTAAGAGTAATAACAGCAAAAATAATAATAGCAGTAATAATAATAATAACAATAACAGCAACAATAACTATAAAAAATAATAATAACAGCACCAGCAACAACAATAATAATAATGATAACAGTAATAACAACAATAATAATAATAAAGATAACAGTAATAATTAT
Source organism: Uloborus diversus (assembly GCF_026930045.1). Lineage (NCBI taxonomy): Eukaryota > Metazoa > Arthropoda > Arachnida > Araneae > Uloboridae > Uloborus > Uloborus diversus. The sequence goes on along the minus strand of NC_072737.1, from coordinate 167,442,586 downwards.
TCAACAACAGTAGCAAAAAAAAATAACAGCAACAATTATAACAATAACAATTACTATAATAACAATAACAGCAACAATGATAACAATACCAATTATAATTATAACAAGAATAGTAGCAACATTAATAACGAAAAATAATTTTCATGATGATTGTAATAACAGCAATAATAATAATAGTAACAACAACTAAGGAAAAATAACTAAACTTACTTAAAAGTAAAAATGTACATCAATATCAATAAAAAATTTAATCCAAACAATATTTTATTCGGTTTTAAGTGTAAAAATCAGCAATACAATGTTTCAAATTCGAAACCATTTACCGTTCAAAATAACAACCGTTAATTTTTAGGAGATTGTATTGCACCGTTCATTGTAAGGAATCGGTCGCTTACATCTGTTTGTTCATGAACGGCACATCCCCACTTGTAAAAAACTTCGTGCGAAAAGGCTCCTGACAAAAAAAAAGAAAAAATGAATTCAGAAACGAGTGTTCAAAACAAACAGTTCAAAAATTTATACTATTAACACCTATGGGAAAATTTAAAGTAAATATAGCTCCCGAACTTGTCTTGAAAAAAGCTTCGTGGGAAAAACTCTTCGCAACTCCAATTAACTATAGGGGGCGCTGCAGCCACTGTCTAATGGCGGATGAAAAAGGTAAAACCATAGACTAATAATAAGAGTAGACCGAACCATGGCAACCCTTTTGCTGCTCATAAACCAAACCATGTGACTGGTGGATATCCTAGCAACAGCGGGCGTTGATCGTAGCAGACGATCAACGCCCGCAAGAAATAAAATAAATAGAATTGATGGAACACGGAAGAATGAGCTTTTATGAAGTCCGATTTGTAAATTTGTTATTCTGAGTTGTAAATATTTTGTTAATATAGTGAGTTTTTCGTTTAGATAGTACTGTGCATTTTCTTTAGTCAATTTCAATAACTCTCTAAGCAATTAAAGATGCAAGCGCCCAAAAAGAATCGGCAAACGGTAAGATTTTTACCTACAATTTCAATTTAAGATACCGATTAGTGCATTTTTGCGTTAACGCAAAACGTTTACGCCATTCCATTAACGCCAACGCTGACGTAGCAGTTCCAAATGAAATAAAAGTTACTGAAAACTATGATCAAAAACTAATTACTAATGTCAAAATAATGCATAACTAAAAGAAAAACAGTTCAATCTCTGCACCTGGGAAAAAAATTATAATGAAAACACATTACGTCTTAAAATACATGTCGAGTGCCAAACTATAGATAATGTTGCCATCTAGCAACCATGCTGCCAAAGTTTTCGCCAAGCCTTCCACCAGTCACATGATGTATCCATGAACCAATTTTTTTCATCAGCAAGTCTGAGAAAACTCGGTCTACTCTTATTATTAGTCTATGGGTAAAACAAAAGCATGCCGTAACTTATAACTTGCTTTGACGCTTAGTGAATGACAGCGATTTTTTATTGTGTTTGTGGGAAGCTTTCTTTTCTATTCTTCTGAAAATACATTACACCACAAACTGTCTGAAGCCTGTAATATACCCCAAAGAAAACACGTGGAATGAAATGTTTTACCTTTTTCTTTAGTATTATTAGTCACCGCAAGGTAGCGTATTCGAGCTCTGGAGTTGAGACTTAACGAAGAGCATGTTCAAAAACAAACGCTCTAAATGAATAATTCAAAATATTTTAACATTAACGTCAACGGGAGAATTTCAAACCTTTTAATGCGAAAAGCTAACAAACCAAATACAATGATATTTCAGAGTGCTTCATTTTTCGCATGAAAAAAGAGCTGCAGACGATTTTAATTTTGCTAAAAATTGCTCATTTAAGTGTAGTATATTAATGTTATTGTGTTTTTCTTAACCCATTCCTTGCCCCGGCCGATACAGGATCGGCCGTGCAGTTTGTGTTAATACTGCCCCGGCCGATTCAGGCTCGTCGCAAGAAAATGGTTCCTAACTGTCCTCGACGATCCTGTGTCGTCACGGCGATTCTAGCAGTTTTTGCTTCGGCCGAATATGTGTCGGCGATCCTTCCAGGGGCAGAACCCTGTTATTGCGCTTCTCTGTTAGGTTCTGGAGCTTTTAGGGGAGCGGTAATCAAGCTCTTTTCTGAGACAAAAGGGATGTAACTTAGAGTATTTCACGGAACTTGTTGTAATTTATTTTATTTTACTAAGATATTAACTTTTCAAGTACTCTTTTATGGGACACGTATAATACTTCAAATAATCAGGCACTTTATTTTTATCTTTTCGTGGAAGCTTTGTTTCTTAGCATTCTGGCATTTGAACTCCTGATGAACAAGTGTGAAAATATTTCCTTACATATTTATCAATATTTCTATGCCTGAATAAAGCAAATAAACAAAAATATGTTTTTCTTGTTATCAAAAATCCACCTTCTTACGCAAGTATCCTTCACTAAATTGTTCATAATCCTCAAATTTTATAATTTATTTTTCGCAATATTATTTTTTTAAATTATCTTATATATCTTAATTTTGTACGAGTATGTTTTTTTTTAATTATAATGTGTTTACTACGCGTTTTATTTTTTTGTATACTATTATTATTATTTATTACTTATTTATTTTTAAACCATGATATTTTGAAACGCAAATTATATCTTTTTATATACGCGGCACCATTTGATGGATTTTTAGTGATACGGTTTTGAATATTTTTTATTTCACGAAAAAAGAAATGACGACCGCATTGACTATACGTAAAAGTTGTCTATGTAAAACATAAAATAGATACGACAGTACGAATAAAATGATAATATCTTGAGTTCTTTTGTTATACGCTTTACTCATAAGAAACGAAACATTCCTTATCTCCCATTCTTTTTCAGATTTTATTTATTGTCTTAAAATAGCTCCAATGTTTTAATTGTACCTTCTTTTATGAGATTTTAAAAATATAAATTAAATATTTGGTTTCTTTTCAATAATCAAATTGCCATAATTAGTAAATAATCATATGAAACTAACTAAAATTTATCCAAGTATGTTTAAAAAAAAGATTTAAAATCCGACTCGATTTCTTGCAAGATCTCCTTTTTTTTTCCTTCTGAAGACATGTTTCGTCATATAAGCATAAAAGCTTGCTTTGAAATTCCTTTCTGAGCTAAACTGTTTTGTTGTAAGAAAATAATGTGGAAGGGTTGACCACAAAACACTAAAACCTTCTGACCATTCTTTGAATGGAACTAACTTGCTCGGATGTTTGCAAAGAGGGTCCTTGGAGAATAAAGACCTCCCAGTCGGTCTAGTTATTCCTCTCTCAGCTGGGGGCTTTTAGTTGCATGCACAAAAGTATCCTTTAGGGAAATAGGGGATTAGCCGCAAGTTTTGATCTTTTGTAATCATTTATCTTTAAAATACTTCCCACGCTTGAGTAACTGATATCTAGGCATTCAGAAGGGATTTAAAAGTCACCTGAATTACGATAAAAGTCGACCATAGTCCTGCCATCAAAGGGATGTCTCTGTGTTTATTGGTCGTTTTGAAGTGTCACAATATATCAAAAGGCACCGAAGAATACTTTTTATCCTCTTAGAATATCATTCCCACACTTAAAGCGTTTTTGTCCATGCAATTCGCTTGCTCACACGTTGGATCGATCAGTCAATTGTTTGAAGAATGTTTTGTTGAGACCTTTTGAAAGATAGATCATCTTACATTTAACAGTAAAAGAAAAAAAAAGATATACTGAGATAAAAGCAAAAAGGAAAAATAAATCAATAAAATAATTAGTGTTATGAAAATAATTGCTTTTCGTCCAATCCTCTATTGTTTCCTATTTTCCTGTTATGTACTGCGTAAATGTATGAATATTTCAGCACATATTAGCAACCTTGTATTTTATTGCACTATTTAATTCAGTGCTTAAAAACAAATAAAGCGAAGCGATTTTCGAATGCAAGCTGAACAGCAAAAACAACATTAAAATACCGATAGCAAAATGGGGAGAAAAGTGTTATTACAACGTAGCAAAAAGCAACTCCGTTTCGTTATCTGCGGCATGCGCGTTAAGGGTTTTCGGGCTGGTCATTGAATGGGTTAATAAAGTTTTTTTTAAGCTTTTAACCAACTGCTTCCTTTCTTTTGTTCCTAGCAATTCCATTACTTTCGAAGAGAAGGCAAGGTTTGGAGAGCTGTGCAGACATGAAATAGGTCGACTGTGGTTTGCCCGGTGCGTTAATGGTCAGGTAATGACACTTCAAAATTATTTTCAATTTCTTTTCACATTTAAATAGCAATGTGAGCTTAAATCTTTTTTCTCTTATAATTCATTTTCAAGGACATCTTATTTATTTATTTTTAAACATTTCAGTTTTCGTTACATATTTATATGTACAGCTGCCTAGTAAGCTTGCATCTTTTTTTCTTTTTCATTTTTAAAAATAATTTAACTATATACATTTTAAGAATTTATATATTTTTTCTATATTTATGTAGCTAAGCAACTTACATATTTTTGTTTTTTAATATTTCAACTTTTTTGTATGTCAATTGGCCTTTTCAGCTGAAAACGTTTTTTTTTTAAATAATTCAATTTCAAAAGCTTTTTTTTTTAAATTTATTTTTTTAATATTTAAATTTTTGTTACATTCTTTAAAGATTTATTACTAGTATTTTATTTTAATGCTACTCAACTAAGAAGTAAAAAGTCTTAATGCAAAGGATATTAAATGATTAAAAATAAACTAAGACATCAATACGAAATACAGTTCTAAGTATATTCAAATTATTGAGACTACTCAAATTAAAAGATTTAAACAAAATGATGAATAGAATCTTTAAACTTTTTCGTTGCGAAGCACTTTTGTCATGCATTGAGCTATATTATTTGCACGCCCTACCCCCCTCTGGGAAAGTTTTGAATTAGAGAAAGAATTGCATTTAGTATACTTGGCTGTATTTTGTGTTATTTTTCAGTATAATGTGCACTGAACTATTAATTTTACCCCCCTCCCCCCGGTAAACTTTGAACTCTTCGCGAATATATCGATACATCGAAAATATCGATATTTGGAGAGCGATATATATCGCTGAATAGGGAAGTTTTCGATTTTTCAATTTTATTTTTATATGACAGAGTAACATGTATGAACATCATAGGTGAAAAAATTTCTGCGATACGATAAGTAGTTTTTTTTTTTTTTTTAAATTAATTTTTGAAGTTCAAGCACTTGTGACGTCAAATGACATAGGAAGTGACGTCATGCGCTCCTCCGATAGTGGAGAAGCCGAAGATCACGCATTCGACTTCGAAGACGAAACGTAAAAGGCTTATCTCCTCGCGTTTAACTCCTTGCGTCTCTGGAACATTAAACCTCTCATCCTCTCGGAAATATTCGAATATCATCATTGATGTTACATGAGGAAGATTATTTAGATTGTGCTTTAACGAATCCGGTCTCCATAGTGTGCTCAAAAGGATTATTGAATTTCTAAAAAATAAAAATATCAGCGCGCTCAAAATGTCCCTAGCGAAAACAAGGGATCTTCGGCGGAAGGCTGCCCATTCGCGCCCTGTGACGTAGGCTCGTGACGTTTCAAAAGAGCGCACTTTTGCGCGTGGATTTTTAAAAATTCATTAAAAATCAACCACGGTGTTTTAAAATTCGGCGATGGTGAATTTTTCAGTTTTGAGGGTCAATTAACAATATCCAATAGCCAAAATATGAACATTTAATAGGTTGCAACTTCCCTATTAAAATCATTCGCAAAATCATTCATGAATGAAATGTATTTTACGTACCGATTTTGTTGTATGACAAAGTGAAAAAGCCTTTGAAACACGTTATTTCCTGCATTTTTCAAACTAGTCCAGCTGAGAGTGTATTCTTGAAATTTACAACTGGAACAGGAAATGCATCCGTTAAAACCAAGATCTTTGCGTAAAGCCAGTTATTCTGTCATTTGAAAGATGCAGGATGACTCGACGTTAAATCCCGGTTATCACAAATTTGCCATTTCAACTGCGCTTGCGCGCGGACTTGGCTGATTTCAAAACTCTTGCTCAAACTAATGAAAAACATTTAAATTTGTTAATATGAGATAAGAACAGATAAAAATTAGAAATTACAAAGCTTTCTTTGATTTAGTTTTTACGCCTCGGTAAAGATTGAATTTTGTGTCTTAATTATTAATGGATTCGGAATCTGATTTTTCTATCAAACAAAGGCCCTTTTCAGGACCAAATTTTTAACTTCAGAAGAGCGTATCGATTTGCAGCATCACTTCCAATACTAAGCCGAACCCTCAACCTCAATACAAATGTATAATACTAAGATGTTTACTCCTAACGTAAAATATCCGCAAAAGACGGATATTTGTAATATTCCGATCATTTTTGAAGTACATAACGTGTTTTACGTTTACGTTAAATAAATATTTCCAAACCAATAAATATTGAAGTGTCATTTTTCTCTTTTCTTTATAAAGATTATCAGTTATTCATATCCGTAGTTTCATATAATGTATCCCGAAATCACTGTGAAAATATTCTAATCGCATTCATTAATTTATTGGGACTTTAGCAAAGCCTAAATATAAACAAGAAACACGAAATCTTAAAACAGAAAGCCCAAAAAGCAAAGTCCGTGCGCAAGCGCAGTTGAAATGGCAAATTTGTGATAACCGGGATTTAACGTCTAGTTGCAGAATGTTGCATTTATAAATATTCATCACCAAATATTACGGAGGTTCTAGAAGTAATTATTATCCTCCAATAACTTTTGGATTGGGCTGGGATTAATCCTGGATTAAAAAATTGTTCGCATATAATGGGCACAAAATTGCTTCAGAAGCCTGCTTCTAAGATGAAACCGCAGAAAAGCATTATTAGGCTCTGGTTTCATAAAATAGGTAGGAGTACATTTAAAAGTGGATATTTTTTCTATGCGGGACCACTGCAAAGCTCTCCTCGCAGCTCGTGAAGGATCTACCCCACCTGGGAGGGTGATCCAAAGCGGGTAGGTCGCCCAAACCGGATAGGCCTTCGTATGTCCGGCCCGCATGGTGTGTCAGTGGCGATGCATACGTATTGTAACGGATCCGGTGCGACTTCCACTTTCTTGAAAGGACGACACAGTTCGTGAGAAAAATTCAGGAAATTTATTTACACTATGTACAGGAAAGAGCGTCAACAACAGCTAAATTAATCATCAGCAATTAAGCAAATATCTCTCAACACCGTAAACTCAACGGTTACACTCGTATTTACTTCCAAATACGAAAAAAATACAGCTCAAAAGGCTTCACAAAACAGAGCAATAAATGCTCTCCAGCGTTCCGCTGCAACGATTAACAAGCAAAAACTAACTCGAAACTGAACTTTTTATCATGAGTAACGGCTTTTTATACACACCGAAAAGAGAGCTCTCAAATATTCCACAAGATTCCAAATGCTTCTCGAAAATCGTAGACCGTTATTTAATTTCTTTTCCTTCACAAATTTTATCAATGGGAGACCGTATATTTTAGCCGAATGTATAGGGGCTGTATATTCATTACAAGAAACTATTTATAGGTTACGTTACTACAATAATTTTAGATGACAGATAATTTAGTAAACTCCAAATTTAGACAAATTAATCACAAAAATAATTACTATCTACGGAATTTGTAACAGTATGTCGTGTTTACCCGAAAACCCCCGAGTTTTTATCAGTCTCAGCAAAGCAACAGTGAAAAAAATGAAGTTTTGTAACTTGTGATTAGTCGAAGACCAGCTTATTATTATTATTATTATTATTATTATTATTATTATTATTATTATTATTTTATTGTCAATAATATTACGTTATTCTGACTCCATCCACCTACAAGCTACGATAATCATTTCGTTTGTTTCTCTTTTAAATTTAAGGTATAACTATTGAAATAAAAAACGTGCTTTCAGGCAAAGCGGGTCGGGCGAAGCGGGTGAAGGATTTAATTATGTATTTATTCATAATTTCTCTACACATGTGTTGACTTAGATTTTAAAGTTATTTTTTATGATGGCAATTAATTAGACAAATTTAATCAGTTATGCCTTATAAGCTAATGTGCTGACTTTAAGTTGAATAAGTATAACTTTTATATATATTTTTTATAATGGCTGGCAGCTAGTCAGCTAATTTAATCATTTATAACTTCATATTTGATTTGCAACTGTACCAAATCACAATTAGTTAAGCTTACCCGCTTTGGCCTCCCTTGTAGGGCAAAGCGGGTTTTTCAAGTGTTTGTCATGTTTGATAATAAATAAATATTGAGTCTGAAATAATACAAAAATTACTTATTATTTTGAAGTGCAAGTATCCTGCTAGGAAATAAAACCGAAATTCTTGCGATAAAAATCCAGAAACTACAATTTTTGTGCATTCTTCGAAAACCTACCCGCTTTCGGCCACCCTCCCTTAAATGTATGCATTATGCCTGCAGTAATGTAGGACTTACATTAACTGCAGAAATAATGTACATAATAAATTGTACCACGTTTTCTTAAACATTGCATTTTCCGCTTTTTTTTCCATTTTTCGGAATAATTAAGAGTGGATAACTATTAATTCGAACAAAGTGTGATTGAGATTAACCCCGCAACTGTATTTTATGGAAGCAATACCATCATTGTATTAAACATTCACATGGAAAACAAAATTTGCACTCTTTTCTAATTTTTCACATGCCATGCAGTTTTTTTTTTTTTTTTTTTTTTTTTTGTCCGACAATATGTATATAAATCTTTTATAAGTTTTTAGAGTGATTTGAGCTTTAATTTTTTTTTAACGTTTTAGTCTTTTAAGAGTATCTGAACTTTATTCTTTTAACTATTTAAATTTTCTTTATATATTTGTATAGAAGACATGTGACATCTTTTTTCTTTACATTTTAAATATACATTTTTCCAATACTTCGATTTTTTTTTTAAATCTATTTATAGCGCCATGCGAACTTGAATCTGTTCTTATGATGTTTTATTTTTTTAGATATTCATTTTATTATAATTATAATAATAATTTTTATTATACTTTTTTACCTATTTCTATAGCCGTTGTGTTTTTGGAACTTTTTATTTAATATTTCATTAAAAAATATATTTTCAATGTATGTTTTTTTTTTAAATATTTAAAAAAATATTTCTTTTGTATATATGTAGCCTTTGAGTTGAAATCATTCCTTTCTTAAAATTTCAGAGAGTGCACACTAAGTTAGTCAAAGAGTCAACATTTTACAGTTTGGTGCAATATTTTGCAATAGTCCTCTTTGAATGTGCTGAAGCAGATGATTTTTCGCCGGCGAAATCAATCATGAACATGTGTTTCACATTCTATCATGAAAGTGAGTTGAAATCTTTATAATATTCGTTTGTTCTCATCATAAAGTATATTATTACACTATTACTTCCTTGCTGGTTAATCAAACTTCAAAAGTAAGGCATCATTTTAAAGATTTATTTCACCGCTATCAGTGAAAACAAGCAAACAATTCAAATTTTGTCTATTTTTAGGGAAATTATACTTAAAAACAGAATTAAGATGTATTTGTTCGGATCGATTGCAAACTTCCGTTTGCATTGTTGAAAAGCAGACCTGTGGTGCCATCTGGGGATTAGCAGTAATGGTAAAAATAATATCGCTGCGAGAAAGTTTATTAACTTTTGAAAAATACTTTGATTCAGTACTTTGATACCCTTTCTTGAAACCAGTCTTTTTTTTTTTTTTTTTTGTACTTAGCATTATACGGGGTGAGTCTGAACTCTTGAGCAAAATTTCCAGGCGTGTTAGAGGGGATCATAAGGAACAAGAATCATATAGAACATATGGCCACAAGCACAATGCTGACGCGCTACATGTACACAAAGTCAGACACTAATGGCTGCAAAACAGATCACAAGTTCATTACGCAAGGACGATTTGTATGCAATATTTTAGTTTTTAAGGAAAGTTTAATGCGATTGTTAAAATTTTGGCCTTAAGCTGTAATACATGCGTCGCAATGACAAAAAAAACTCACTGTCGCAAAAACGAACCATTTTGAATAAACTTTCATCAATCGCTGCGCCTTTGTTATGAGTTGCAACGCGTGTGTTAGAGCTACTACTGGTCGCAACTTTTCACAACAGCTCTAGCCCTTTTTAAAAAACTGAAATGTTGTGTAAAATCGTCTTTGTGTAATAAATTTGCGACCTATTTCGCATCTATCAGTTCCTGGCTTTTTGTGCATGTAGTGCGTCAGCATTGCGTTTCCGACCATATCTCCCTCATGATTTTCGCTTCTTATCGTCCCCTCTAACACCCATTAAAGTTTTGCCCAAGGGACAACCATTGCATTTCGTGTAGATATATTTATTGGTTAATTTTTTTTGTTTTAATATCTTTTGCATTAGGGTTTTCTAACTTCTCAGTTTACTGACGAAAATGGAATAGTTACTGTCTGACCACGGATTGTTTGGAAAGACAAACATCCGTTTTACAGCCGGAAATGGACGAATCTATTATTTTTTACCGATGCAGAACCTTTACAACCTCTTACCTTTTGCAGAAGCAGAGTTTCACTCAAATGAGCGGAATACTCGCATCAAATTTTTACTTTACCCCCTTATTCACATAGATTCGTCTCAGCTCGCCGTTTGAAAATTCAATGCAATCCGTGGCTAGATAGTAATAACTCTTTGAAGAATGCAGATAACTTCTTGAAACTTCTGGAACCGTACAAAACAACTAATCAACTTCATTCGGTATCCATGAAGATGATTAGTCAGAAATTGGTTAGAAATTGTTACAATTAATAAAATACGCGAGTAGTAATGATAACAATGGTTCTCGGTTTGTCGTTTACTTTCCTTTTCCATGCTTTCCCATGTTAAATAGAAAATAGTTAAATGTACTTTGTTAAGTTCCGATTCCGAGTCACAACTGACTACAACTGTATTTATGTCGAGGACTGCATACTAAGTGCCTTGCCTCCATTATTTTAAATACCGATAGATGGTAGTACCATCACCGGATCGAACAGTTAATGAGAATTTAGAACTAGTCCAGGAGCTAATAGCTACCCGGTGCTAGCACCCCCAGAGGTATCGTTTCACTTGGAGGACATTGAGACCACGAGCATATTTAACGTCGCCCAGTCCCCTTTAATGACGACGGTGGATCTTCGACCATCGAGGTTCGAACTCAGGACCCTCCGGCCCCGAATCCGACACTCTACCGATCGGGCTACCACGGCCCTTTTGTTAAGTTGTCAGCTTTTAAAAGTGCTCAGCCTATTAACATTCAGTAGAAGCTCATCCAGGACGTGTGATATTTCTTAAAAAAGCATCTTATGTCTCTATTTCGTGAAACATCAAGAAGAGCCAAAGGTTAAAACAACTTGTTTATTATGGCTATGGTATATACAATGACGGCCGTGGTGGCCTGATCGGTAAGGCATTGGACTTGGGGCCGGAGGGTCTCGGGTTCGATCCTCGCTGGTCGAAGATCCGCCGTCGTCATCAATGGTGACTGGGCGACGTTAAATATGCTCGTGGTCACAATGTCCTCCAAGTGAAACGCTACCTCTGGGGGTGCTAGACCAGAAAGTTATTCGGCTCCTGGCCTGGTTCTAAATTCTCGAACTGTCCATAGATGGCACCACCATCTATTGTGTTGCCTTCTGAAGGCAAGGCGCCTGGCACGCAGTCCTTCATAGTTTGAGGGCCAGAGGTTCCTTTGATAGTTGATATACAATGACTTGTTTAACGAAAAATTGAAAATAACTTGTTTATTAAGGTTATGATATTATACAAAGAGACGTTTAAATAAATATTGAAAATGAGCTCTGTGCAAAACTAAGTAGCTCTCTAAGCAGCCCGTTAACTCATTTGCAAAACTAAGTAGCTCATTGTACTTTAAATGACTTCTGAAGCAAACATTCTAAGTCAAAGCCTGAAACGTTATTTTAACGTTGAATGCTACAGAACGTTAAAAACAACGTTATTGAAACGTTACAGTAGAACCTCTCAATAAGGGACACTAAGGGGACAGGAAATTTTGTCCCTTAAATAGAGGTGTCCCTTCTTCGGAGGTTGATGAAATGATACATGCATTATATTAACTCCGTATAATTTCGTACTAAACATAGCATTTAAGATAAAATGCTAAAAATGGTTTAGAGATTGAATGAAACTTAAACGTAATTAAAATTCAAGTGTTATTCTTATAATAATTAAAATTTAATTAAAAAATTGGTGATGCTATAGTTTTGTAACATACAGGAATTATTTTGAAATAACTCCATGACTGAACATGAATGTATATGAACTTGTTCGATTTCATTGAATTTAAAATTTAATATGATATAACTTTCAATCAGTGTCCACATTTCAAGTTTTTTTACACGAAGCTATTCATGGGCCGTTGATTATCCTTTGGCTGTTAGCCTACTTGAAAAAAATACTTAGTGGAGAAAACATGCATGCAAATTTTGGAAAGAATTTTACAACAGTCATATTTGTACAGGTTATTGTCAAACATTCATCAGTTGAACTTTAGATTCTTAAATTCCAGTAAATTCAATACTTTGTATGATGCATTTATACATTAGTTGTTGTAAGTTTTCTCCGTAACTGTCCCTTAAATAGAGTGTCACGTATCCAGAGGCAAATACATGGAGGTCCCAATTCAAAGGGACTGTTACAAGGAAAAAATGTCCTTTAAATAGAGGTGTCCTTTAATTAGAGGCAAATACATGGAGGTCCCAATTCAAAGGGACTGTTACAAGGAAAAAATGTCCTTTAAATAGAGGTGTCCTTTAATTAGAGGCAAATACATGGAGGTCCCAATTCAAAGGGACTGGGACAAGGAAAAAATGTCCTTTAAATAGAGGTGTCCTTTATTTAGAGGCAAATACATGGAGGTCCCAATTCAAAGGGACTGGGACCAGAAAAAATGTCCCTTAAATAGAGGTATCCCTTACAGGAGGTACTACTGTATATAGAGCTATGATATTCGTGTCAAGAGCAAAAAGCCGAAGCTATTGGCAAAAACGGACTGACTCCACTGAGCAACCGAAAAACAACCAAGTCTGACTTGGGCTGAAATTGAAAAGGAAGAGAACGAAGCAAAGTGCCGGGAACTTAAATGCTACTGACAATTTGCATATTCTGCTGAATTGATCTATTTGCAAGACGAAAAGAACGAATCAGAAAAAAACTAATGCAAATTATAAGGTTAAAAATACTTTTGTAAAAATAATTTACGTTTAATGAGGTTGTTTCCTTCAGTCAAAAGTAGTACTTTTAGTCACTGAAATTGATAGAAGAAGCAAAAAGAATAACATGGACCCAAAAATTCTTTCATTTTTCCAACAGTTATTTTTTAATTAATTTTTTTAAATGTCCGATTTTTCAAACAAGGCGTGGTCTAGTTGACGTCACAAATGATGCTTTTTGGCGCATCTTTGTACCGGGTTTCCACTTTATGATAATCAACAAGCGAATTAAAATTGCGCTCTACGCTTGATATCAACCATATCGTTGCCAATACACGTGAGTAAAGATGTGAATTAAATATTTTGCTCTGAGAATGGCAACACAGAATGGCATTTCATCATTTGTGATGTCATCGGCAAGAAATGTGAACAATGAAAGATCACCGATTTAAGTAATTTTTTAAAAATATTAAACTTAAACAAATTATTTAAAAAATGGTTAGATCCTATGTTTTTAAGCATGTTCTTTCAGAAAAAAATACTTTTAAAATATTGGAAACGACCCCATTGTAACATATTTATTTATTGAGCAATCACGATTGCTTATTGCTTTCATTTGACTATTTTTGAGGTCCTTTGATTTTTCCCACCGCCACCCTCTGCACCATCACCGTGGACAGGCGGGCTCCTCACGCTGCTGTTCCTATAGCGAAGCCGTCTCCAGGTTGCATCCATGTCCTACACACACGCGCATACATACACAACTACACACACACACACACACACAAACACACATACATACAGACGCTTACACATATACACACACAAAAACCTACACACACACACAAAACTACCCACACTTTCATGCCTGCACACAGACACAAACACACATGCCTACACACACATACCCCATACACACAAACACACATATCCCCCCCCCCCACACACACACTCGTGATTGCGAAAAACTTAATTTGAATTCAAGATGTCAAAATTCAAATTAATTTTTTTTTATTTATTTATTTATTTTGTGCTCCGGCCAGCGAGATTCATCTTAATATGACTTGCGGCCCTTGGGTAAGAAAAAGGGTGGATACCGCTGTGATAAATAATAACTATTTCCTTTCTCTTGCAGTCAGTCGCGAAGGTAGACCACCGAATCGAGAGTACTTGTTCAGCTACCTGACCGACCAGCCCATATGGAGATCCATTCGTTTCTGGAATGCCGCCTTTTTCGATGCTGTGCAATGCGAGAGAGCTAACCGGCAGATCCCTACCAGGTAGGTGGAATTCTCTCTAAAAAGCGGTACTTGCACGGCTTTGCCCGTAGTTGGAATTAAGAGATAGTGGAATTAAGAGATAATTTGATTAGCTTGTATATTTACAAATAATAGATGAGATGGATTTCTCGCCAATTTGCTACGTTCATTTGCTCGCCCATGTTCCACGTTATGATAATTTCCTAGACCACCACGTTATGGTAATTTGCGCTCGTCCACGTTATGATAATTGCTCGGTAATTTTTTTTTTTAAATTGGAATAGAAAAAGAACAAAATCGAATTTCCGAAAAATCGCTTCGAGGTGCACACCCCCATGCTATAAACTAATTGTGTGCTAAATTTCATGAAAATCAGCCGAACGGTCAAGGTGCTATGCACGTCACAGACATCCAGACATCGAGAGATCCAGACTTTCACCTTTATTATTAGTAAAAAAAAAAGATAAAGATGTTTGTTTGTGCGAGTGCAGTATTCAGACGAATCTACAGCATCTACATACTTGAAAATCAGTTTACGGTCGAGTCCCGACTTACGCGAGGGATGCGTTCCAAGATCCTTCGCGTAAGTTGAACTTTCGCGTTGTGGAAAAGGGTATGTGTAAAAACTTTTATAAACGTACCCATACGATTAAAGACACTTGTAAACACACCTCAAACTGCTAAAAACAGATTCTTAACTATACATTACTGTTTCTTAAACATAAAAAATTGAATTTTTATTGATTGTATTTTAAAAAAAACGTTTTATTCAACATAAAAAACTGCTACGATGCACAAAATCAATGTTTATTGGGAAAGGAAGACGTAAAATAAACCACTACGGTACGTACATTATGTAGTAAGAAAAACAAATGCACTATACTGCCGTGCTAAGCGCAGAAGTCGTATCTGCAGCTGAGTTCAAAATGAGAAATTGCCGTTCAAAGTTTCGTACCTTCATGTATTTGATTCGGATGCAATTTTTTCAGATTTTTTTTTTTTTTAATTATTTCCCATTGACAAATGACCATAAAATATTGTATTTAGGTGAAATATGTGACAAGGAAGCACCTGGTGACCGTAACTCAATTTTGATGAAAAATGCAGATACCACTTTTGTGCTTAGCACGGCAGTATAGTTGTTGAAACTTTCTCTTTTTCCTTCTATCCTCACAAACTTTAAATGAAACAGCGCTCTTAGGTGTCATTATATTTCATCAACTTTCCCATATAGAATGAAAAAAATAAATGGAAAATGAGGAGTAGTTATTTGTATAAGCAATGTTCAGACTAGTACGGTGTGTGAGCTTCCGCCCTCAGCGATGCCAAAGGGATGAAGGTTCATTCACAAAAAAACCGCGATTCCCTTCGGAAAATTTTTATGTTGCGGGTGAAGAATTCGCGTTATTAATAAAATTCTTTACCGGGGGGAAAATCGCGTGATAGCCATTTGGCGTAAGTCGGATCGCGTAGTAGCGGGAATCGACTGTATATGTAGTTTAAAATGTCAGATGATGTACTATGGACATTAAAAAGCCTTAATCTTGAGGCAAAAAATTGGTGGCCTAACAGATAAGGCATCGAACTCGTAAATGGAGAGTCACAGGTTCGATGTCTGCCGGTCGAAGATTCCCGGTGTACGCGAATGGTGGCTTGTTCTTGTTAAATCTGTCGAGGTCACAAAGTACTCTAGTTTCTCTTGCGAATCAATACCCCTCGGTGTGCCAGAATCCGTGGCCGAGTGGCTGTGAGTGCTTGCTCTGATAGCTGCCTTGGCGCCGTAAAAGAGGTCGTGGGTTTGATTGTTTTTGGAGAAATTTGATATCCTTTATGTTTGAGCATAAAGTGCTGAGCAGACGATTTTTCTTTATTTTTGATGATGAAAACTATTTCTTTTTTACGTTATTTTTTATTTAAATTTTAAAAGTTTATTGTAACGGATTCGGTGCGACTTCCGCTTTCTTGAAATGAAAACACAGTTCTTGATAAAAACACAGGAAATTTATTTACACTATGTACAGGAAAGATCTTCAACAACTGCGAAATTATTCATCAGCAATTAAGCAATTAGCACACAACACCGTAAACTCAACGTTTACACACGTATTTACTTCCAAATACGAAAACAACACAGCGAAATGCCTCGCTATAAACAGAGCAAAATGCTCTCAGTTCCAAATATCAACCGAAACTGACTGTTTATCCATCGCTAACGGCTTAAATACACCGAAAAGAATTTTCTCAAATATTCCACACGCTTCTCGAAATGCGTTGACCGTTATCAAATTTTATCAGTGAACAAAAAGGGAATAGGGGTCGTATATTTTAGCCATATGAAAAAGGGGTTGTATATTCATTACGGGAAACTATTTACAGGTTACGTTCCTACAATAATTACTATTTACAGAATTTGTAACATTGCCCCCTTCCTAAGGACTGCACGTCCCGGGCAGTACAATCCCCAGAAAGGGTGCCAAACTTCTATCACAAGTTCACAATTACACACATTAAATAATAACTAACAGATACAGAAAACACAATAATAACAAGAAATATTACTAAACATTAAAAGCAAAAATTATCTACAACTTTTATGTTATCAACCATGGTTGTTTACGTAATACTCATGAACTATGGCCATAGTATGGGGCTAACCGATCATAATGTACAACCCTAGGTTTTGCATTAGGTGATTTTTGGATCCTCACTACGACGTCATTCAGTCGGTTAAGGACTTTGTAGGGTCCATCCCAATGCGACTGCAATTTGGGTGAAAGACCTTTCCGTCGGATGGGATTCCATAACCAAACCTTGTCGCCTTCGTTGAATTCATGTCCAGTAGACCTTGTGTCGTATCGGGTCTTCATCTTCTCTGCCGCGATGTTGATTCGCTCTCGTGCGAAGTTATGAACGTCTTCCAACCGGGCCTGGAGATCCTGGATGTACTCCTCAGGCGATGAAGGCGCATCCGGAGGACGACCGAAGACGAGATCACAAGGTAGCCGAAGCTCTCGTCCGAAGAGCATCTGGGATGGGGCAAATCCGGTAGTCTCGTGGACAGCACTGCGGTAGGCCAGCAGGAACAAAGGTAGCTTCTTGTCCCAATCCTGTTGATTTCTGGATACCATAAGTGAGAGATTATTCAGGATTGTGCGGTTAAATCTCTCCACCATGCCGTCCGATTGTGGGTGTAGTGGTGTTGTCCTAGTTTTCTCAATTCCGAAAATTTGACATAGGCCCTTAAACACAGCAGAGATGAAATTCCTCCCTTGATCGGAATGAATCTGCAAAGGTGTTCCATATCTCGAGATCCAATGTTGGACTAGAGTCTCTGCTACGGTGGTAGCTTCTTGATCTGGAATGGGATACGCTTCGGGCCATTTGGTGAAATAGTCGATGGAAACAAGAATGTATTTGTTCCCATCAGCAGTTCTTGGTAGAGGACCCAGGATGTCGATCCCAATTCGTTCGAAAGGAGCTCCAACGTTGTACAGATGTAGCTTCCCTCTGCTTCTTTTCTTCGGTCCTTTACGAGCAGCACAGGCGTCACAAGAATGGCACCACTTCTCCACGTCATCCTTCGCCTTGCTCCAGAAG
This sequence comes from Uloborus diversus, assembly GCF_026930045.1. Classification (NCBI taxonomy): domain Eukaryota; kingdom Metazoa; phylum Arthropoda; class Arachnida; order Araneae; family Uloboridae; genus Uloborus; species Uloborus diversus. The sequence goes on along the minus strand of NC_072737.1, from coordinate 167,424,530 downwards.
AAGCGCTCCCGAACTTTATTGAGAGTTTTCAAGACACCAAAATGTCCTCCAGTCGCACTACTATGTATTTCTTTCAGAACATCTGAAATCCTGGATCGAGGAAGTAGTAACTGCCACCTAGATGTCTTGCCGTCGTCAGATTCCCATTTCCGGTGTAGCACGCCGTTCCGTAAATGGAGTGAGTTCCATAAAGCCCAGTATCTTTTTGTTGCAGGACTGAAGATGGAAACGTCCTGCCAGCTAGGGCGTCGACTGTCACTTTCCATGAACTCTAAAATTGGTTTTATGTCGGGGTCTTCAAGTTGATCTTTTCGAACTTGGTCATCACTCCATGGATCAGGTTCTGATGATGTTGGAGTCACTGTCACCTGATAGGCGGTAGGGCTAGTCGTTCCATACTGTTTCTCGATTCGGGAACAATAGTGGCAGTTCTCAGGACAGGGTCTCCTTGATAAAGCGTCAGCATTACCGTGAGACAACCCTTTTCGGTGCTTGATCTCCATGTCATACTCCTGGAGCCGCTGCATCCACCTGGCCATCTGGCCTTCCGGATTTTTGAAGTTCAAAAGCCAAGTTAACGAGGCATGATCTGTCCGAAGCAGAAAGATTTCAGCCGACTCCAGTTGAAGTCCCGTTTCCAGAGAACCGGAGAAACCCTGCAAGAGCTCGCGGCGGACATCGAAAGACTGTCTCATCTTGCTTTTTGCGACTGTCCTGCGGATGTTCGGGACAACCTGGCACTCAACTACTACATCGACGGGGTTCGAGATCCGGAAATCCAGAAAGCTCTACGGATGGCGGATGTCAAAGACCTGAATTCTGCTGTTGTGTATGCGATGAAGTTGGAGGCCGCCCAGCAAGCAACCCGCAAGGATCGCCATTCGATCCGCGGCGTCAAAACTGATGAGCCTGATCCGGTTTCGTCACGCTTTGCTGAACTGGAAAAGCAAATAAAAGAAATTGCAGGAATCCTCAAAAGGACTTCGGCTCCCAAGGACCAAAATGGACAATCACTTAAGTGCTGGAAATGCGGTAGTGAAGGACACCTGCGAAGGAGTTGTCCGGATCGCCAAGCTACGCAAGGGAAGGAAATCACCACAACTAAAGCTCTGCAGATTTCCTCTTCTAGTAGTGGCAGTGATGGACTTTTCATTTACGCACATGTAAATGGGAACCCCTGCAGACTGATTGTTGACACTGGAGCCAATGTGACAATCATTAGGACAGATGTGGCTCGTGAATTTGGATTGAAACTGCTGTGGACATCGCCACGCGTAAGTCTCCAGACTGTGACAGGTGACAAAATTGAGATTGACGGTAAAGTGGACTTGGAAATAGTGTTTGGGAATGCCACCTACCATCATACGGCATTCGTCGCTAATATCACGGACCCCTTCATTCTCGGATTGGACTTTTTGAAGAAATATGACTTCACTCTCGACTTCAAGACTAATGAGCTGCACTCGATGAGAGAAGACATAGCCGTTTTCCCTGCAGAAAGTGATGTAAAATCCGCTCATCAAATAATAGCTCAAACAGATTTTTCGATTCCCTCAAGGTCAGAATCATTAATACCTGGCTCCCTTGAAGAAAGCAATAGTTTTCGATTTGGACTCATTGAATACCCTAACCTAAGCAATAGCCTAAAAGGAGTACTGGTAGCATCTACGCTTGTGGACCTTTCTAAGGATGTAATTCCTGTGAGAGTCGCCAACGTGAGTGAAAGGCCAAGGAATATCCGAAAAGGTGAAGTGTTGGCAACTTGTACTCCAGTAAACTGCATCATTAGAAGAATCAATTCCCCTGAGACTGTGTCTTCTGAGTCCTTGACGTCGAAGTTAATTGGGAGTGCGCCATTATCGAAAGATCAAAGAGCTGCTGCGGAACAATTGGTGGACGACTTCAAGCATCTGTTTTCATCTACATCGGAGGATGTGGGCCGGACGAATTTAACGCAGCATAGGATTTACACTGGAGAACACCTCCCTATTAAACAGCATCCAAGACGACTACCGTTCGCCAAGAAGGAAGAGGTTGAGACCCTCCTGAAAGAGATGAAGGAGAATGATGTAATCGAACCGTCATCCAGTCCCTGGGCCTCTCCCATCGTCTTGGTCCGAAAGAAAGATGGCTCCACCAGATTTTGTGTCGATTACCGACGACTGAATGAAATCACCAAGAAAGACAGTTACCCTCTTCCACGGATAGACGACACCTTGGACACTCTTTCCGGACACAAGTGGTTTTCGACCCTGGACTTGAAGAGCGGCTACTGGCAGGTTGAGATACACCCTGATGACCGAGAGAAGACAGCGTTTACAACTGGACAAGGCTTATGGCAGTTCAAAGTTATGCCCTTCGGCCTCTGCAATGCACCAGCTACGTTCGAGCGTCTTATGGAGACAGTGTTAAGAGGACTTTCTTACGAATCCTGTCTGGTCTACTTAGACGATATCATCATCGTGGGACGCAGCTTCGAAGAACATCTGGCAAATCTTAGGAAGGTGCTGCAAAAGCTTAAGGAAGCCAATCTGAAGTTAAGCCCGTCTAAATGTAATTTGTTCCGCCGGGAAGTGAACTACCTTGGTCACATCATCTCTTCTGAGGGTGTACAAACCGATCCAGAGAAGGTATCTGCTGTCAAGAGTTGGAGTCGTCCCGAAGACATCCATCAGCTGCGAAGTTTCCTGGGGCTCTGCACGTACTACAGGAAGTTTGTAAAGGGTTTTTCCAACATTGCACGACCTTTGCATAAGCTGACGGAGAGCAAGCAAAAGTTTGAATGGTCCAAAGAATGCGAAGATGCATTTCTACGACTGAAGGAGGCTTTAACATCAACGCCTATCCTCGCCTATCCTCAGCCTGAAAAATCCTTCATCCTGGACACTGATGCGAGCAACGAGGGCATCGGAGCTGTTTTATCCCAAGAAATTGACGGAAATGAACATGTCATCGCTTACTGGAGCAAATGCTTATCAAAATCGGAGCGAAATTACTGCGTCACCAGAAAGGAGTTACTGGCCATAGTGAAAGCTGTAGAACACTTCCATCATTACCTCTACGGCCGAAAGTTTCTGCTTCGGACAGATCATGCCTCGTTAACTTGGCTTTTGAACTTCAAAAGCCAAGTTAACGAGGCATGATCTGTCCGAAGCAGAAACTTTCGGCCGTAGAGGTAATGATGGAAGTGTTCTACAGCTTTCACTATGGCCAGTAACTCCTTTCTGGTGACGCAGTTATTTCGCTCCGATTTTGATAAGCATTTGCTCCAGTAAGCGATGACATGTTCATTTCCGTCAATTTCTTGGGATAAAACAGCTCCGATGCCCTCGTTGCTCGCATCAGTGTCCAGGATGAAGGATTTTTCAGGCTGAGGATAGGCGAGGATAGGCGTTGATGTTAAAGCCTTCATCAGTCGTAGAAATGCATCTTCGCATTCTTTGGACCATTCAAACTTTTGCTTGCTCTCCGTCAGCTTATGCAAAGGTCGTGCAATGTTGGAAAAACCCTTTACAAACTTCCTGTAGTACGTGCAGAGCCCCACGTTGGGCGCCAATTGTAACGGATTCGGTGCGACTTCCGCTTTCTTGAAATGAAAACACAGTTCTTGATAAAAACACAGGAAATTTATTTACACTATGTACAGGAAAGATCTTCAACAACTGCGAAATTATTCATCAGCAATTAAGCAATTAGCACACAACACCGTAAACTCAACGTTTACACACGTATTTACTTCCAAATACGAAAACAACACAGCGAAATGCCTCGCTATAAACAGAGCAAAATGCTCTCAGTTCCAAATATCAACCGAAACTGACTGTTTATCCATCGCTAACGGCTTAAATACACCGAAAAGAATTTTCTCAAATATTCCACACGCTTCTCGAAATGCGTTGACCGTTATCAAATTTTATCAGTGAACAAAAAGGGAATAGGGGTCGTATATTTTAGCCATATGAAAAAGGGGTTGTATATTCATTACGGGAAACTATTTACAGGTTACGTTCCTACAATAATTACTATTTACAGAATTTGTAACAATATTTATTCATTTTTTAAATTGTTTTTTAGTAGCGAGAGAAAAACAAACGATTTTTTTAAAAATATAATGTATTGATTTTAATGGGCTTATCGTCTTCACTTCTTTTTCTTTCTTTGAATGTGATTAAAGACTTTTTTCAATAGAAAAAAAAATAGATTAGCTGCTTTGTTTAAAATGTGCTACTACTTTATTTGTTCGATCATTTATTTTTTACGTAACTGTTTCTTTAGATGAGCAAGGCATATTTTGTTTCTAGAAATCAGCCCAAAATGCTAAAAAGTTATGTTTGACATAATTCGCAGTCTCAGCAGCTAATTTAGAGAATATTGATTAGAATAGACACAAGAAAGTCGATGTCGGTAACGGAAAAGTAGGCTCGTTTAGTTCTGAATGAAACTTCTTGTTTCTAGGTGTTCTACCTATTTTAATCAAATTCTTTCTTTGGAAGGAGGGCGTATTTTCATTTTGTTCCAACTGTATTGAGTGTTATTACACTTTTTTCGGGGGAGGATATTTTTATTTTGTTCATATTGTTCATATTGTCTATTTTATGCATTGTGATGTGCATTTTAATAAAAAATGAAAGTTTTCTGTTTGTCTTGGTTTTGAACTAAAAAAACTAATGACACTCAAAATTGATCACCGCCCAAATGTCCGTGTTTTCGAAATAACTTTGTATGAAGTTCCTACTGTATCAGTTACTATTTTTTCTTTTCCAGAGATAATTTCAAATCAATTTTTTTTCTTATTTTAGAGATGATCTTGGCCATTACAGTGCTGATGACCTTAGGGATGAAAAGAATTTTCAAGAAAATATATTTTTTGGGCAACTTGGGTAAGTTTAAATCATTTGATCTTTTTCAACAGTTTTAGCATTCTTAATCCTATGATATATGTAAAAGTTTGTAAGGATGTTTTACATTATTTCACGCTAAAACTACTGATGTGGCTTATGCATCATAGAGTACTTTTTGTCCCATAATGGGGGACAACCCCTCCCCCCCATAGGGGGCAATTTTCATATAAATTCTCTAAGATGGGGGTGAAAAAATACTTGCACATATTAACATGATATGACTATGGAAAGCTCTGATTTTTCTGCTAAAGATGACACCTGTTCGAAATTTCTAAGTAAAATAAAAAACGAGTTATAAGCTTTTTAGTTCATGTTCGAATGCTTCCATCAACTCAATTCAGTATTTAGTGTGTCATTTCAACTCTGTCGATAGCTACAATTGTTGTATTGTTGAATATTTTTGCTTTTCACCTGACTGTTCAAGACCTTTCTCAAGTTAAGTCTAAAAGTAACGATTTTCTGCTAGAATGGCAAATAATAAGTAGATTTGGCTGATTATTTTCCATTTTCATGTTTTTTTTTCCCAATAGGGCTGTATAAGAGACCCATCTCACGAGGCTTCTGGCCCATAACCAGAACTAAGTGTGCTCCCCTACAATGCATCTGTCTTTCATGTGCCACCATTAAGGCGCTGATGCATGACACAGTATTTTTTTTTATTTTGTGACGCCCAGTTTTCACCAGATGGAGGCACCTGGGCTCTCTTTTGATGCGAAAGTGCACTAGGATTTTTAATTTTGACTAATGAAGTCTAAGCCAAACGAATACCCTAGAGATCTTTTACATGTCGCATAATCATACGACATGGGCGCTGATCGTTTTCTGCATCTTGAAAATCTACCGACTAGCCACCTCAAGTAAGCCAGAACCCGGGTTAACAGGCGCAGAAGGCCAGCGCCTAAGCATCACGCCACCAGCCGATCTCCATTTTAATGTAATTTTAATTAAATTAATGTTTTTTTTGAGCAATCACGATTGCTTATTGTTCTCACTTGACTGTTTTTGGTGTCCTATCATTTTATTTTCCCACCGCCTCCCTCTGCATACACACACGCATACACACACACATACATGCACACACACATACATGCACACACACATACATGCACACACACATACACGCACGCCCACATACACACACATACACACCTACACACACATACCTTCAGACATACACAAATACACATATGCACACATACACACGCGCATACTCACACACATGCACACACAAGCGCACATACACGCACGCACACACACACATACACACACAAGCGCACATACACGCACGCACACACACACATACACACACAAGCGCACATACACGCACGCACACACACACATACACACACACATACACACTCATGCGTGCACACACACAAACACACACGCACACACACACATGTGCCCATACATACAAACGCAAATACACACGCACACATACACGCAGTCCCATACTCATGCCTGCACACAGACACAAACACACACGACTACACACACACACTCGTGATTGCGAAAAACATAAATTGAATACAAGAAGTCAAAATTCAAATTAATTTTTTTTTAAATTTATTTTTGCTGACTGGACATTTGCTCATTGCCCAATCGACCAGCAGGAATTTCGCCAAACTGTTTTGCCCAAATATTTCAATAGCTGAAGCATTTAGCAATTTTTTCAAGTGTCGCTGTTTTTGAAGCACTAAGTACTCGATTTTCACCATGCAACCAAACTATCACAATAAAAAATTTTTTAAATTTTTTGTTTAAATGTAAACGAATCCACCAACTACATTAGGCAAATCCATACCCAGCACAAAAACTTTCTCTATTTTGTCTTAGTGCACAATTTCAAATAATATCCAAATATTTACTTTTTTTGCAAATATTTCGTATGAAAATGTTTAACATCATTTTATGGTCACTAAAAGTATCTCAATATTTGGCGACAATACCTCTTCGAGGAAATTTTGAAACAGACAATTTTACAAAGTAGGAGAGCATTATCTAAGGTATTCCAAATATATTAACGCAAATTTGGTAACATTTTAAATCGCACCAAGAACCCACAATAATTGAAATTTCCAAAAATAACAAAAGCAAGTATAGGGGAATTATGTGCGGCTACATTTTTTTTAAACATTTGTTCTTCAATAACCATATATAGAGATAGTTTGAAAACCAGGGAATTTTATATTTTCGCTAAGTATTTCATAAATGTTTAAAAATATGTTATAACCTGTGGTGTATTGGAAGTGCTTTTGTTTAGAGTTCAAAAATAATTGCTAAGAAGCAAAAAGTTTCAGCCTTTAGCAATGAAGAGAACACATGACTCTTCTGAAAATAATATTTTAAGATGTTAAAATAGAAAAATTATTAAAACGTACACTGAGTAAAAACGTTAGTGCTCATATAATATGATACAGCTGTTTGATTCATTTCATCTTTCAAATATTAAAGGATAGTTCTAACTAAAATGATTCTTTTCCTTTTCTTTTTTTTGAGCAATCACGATTGCTAATTGTTTTTATTTGACCGTACTTGATGTTGTGGTTCCTTTTTCAACTTGGACCAGGGGCCACCACCGCCCACCGTCCTCTGCAGGCGCGGTTCCTCTGTTCCTGAACACTGTCCCCTGAATCCGCTTCACCTGGTCGGTGGCGTCCATGTCCTACACACACGCACGCTCATACACATGCACCCTTATACACATGCACACTCACACACATACACACTCACACGCCTTTTACACACATACAAACACGCCAATGTATGCACGTTAGCGTTCGTACGTTGACACACAGGTCTACGCACACAAACAAGCCTACACATACACAATTATACACACGTAACCGCCCAAGAGGAGGGGCAGGCTTGGGGGACAGGAGCCGTTTTTACAAACAGTGTCCAATGAGTAGGGTCCTGTCGCAACTCGTGATTGCGAAAAACGTAATTTGAATTCAAAATTTCAGAATTCAAATTATTATTATTGTTATTATTATTTTATTTTATTTATTTATTTATTTTCTTTGTACTTAGAATATACTGTTTGTCATGATGTTTTACGTTAAATGTAGTTCGAATCATGCAATGGCATTAAGACTGGCACGAAAGTAGCTTAAAATGTTGTTGTTTTTTTTTCATACTATTTGAAATATTATGCATTTTTTGTAAATATAACGTGGTTAATATCCAAAATTCTTGAAGTCAATTAAGAAACCTAAAAAATTCCAATTTAAAATTTAAAAAAAAATCTGACTTTAGTTTTTAAAAAAATTACAAACGCTGATTTGCATACATTGATTTGGAATGGTAACAGTGCTCTTATGTTAGTTTTTTTTTTTGATGTTTTATGCATCAAAGCGAGCTGAATACAATATATTTTGAACATAAATACAAATGAATTTTTATGAAAATAAGTTGAATGAATGGTGTTTACATATATTGAATTTTTAAAGCGTAATAAAATACTTTTTTTTCTTCTAGTACATTTACGTATAATATGTATGCATTTGGACTGAGTAAAGAATTTGCAATGGGATTTTTGAGAAAGCAGTGCACTATTGCCAGTTTGTCCAAAGGTATTACTTATCCACTGAGTTCTTTTTCTTTCCCCCCCCCTGCAATTCGATAGTGAATTGATTCATGTGCGTGTAATACCTCTCCCCAATTTTGATTGGTTACAAGAACATTATCAATCAACAGCTGGGGAGAGATCCACTCCTCACTTTTTTATTGAATCATCTGTTAACATCTTTTAATAACAGCCATAGACTAATAATAAGAATAGACCAAGCTTTCCCAGACTTCCTGATGAAAACATTGGTTCATGGATACATCATGTGACAGGTGGGAGGCTTGGCGAAAATTTTGGCCGCATGGTTGCTAGATGGCAACATTATTTTAAGACGTAATGTGTTTTCATTATAATTTTTTTCCAGGTGCAGAGATTGAACTGTTTTTCTTTTAGTTATGCATTATTTTGACATTAGTAATTTTTTTGATCACAGTTTTCAGTAACTTGTATTTCATTTGGAACTGCTACGTCAGCGTTGGGGTGAACGTAATGGCGTAAACGTTTAGCGTTAACGCAAAAATGTACTAATTGGTATCTTAAATTGAAATTGTAGGTAAAAATCTTCCCCTTTGCCGATTCTTTTTGGGTGCTTGCATCTTTAATTGCTTAGAGAGTTATTGAAATTGACTAAAGAAAATGCACAACACTATCTAAAGGAAAAACTCACTATATTAACAAAATATTTACAACTTAGAATAATAAATTTACAAATCGGACTCCATAAAAGATCATTCTTCCGTGTTCCATCAATTCCATTTATTTTATTTCTCGCGGGCGTTGATCGTCTGCTACGATCACGCCCGCTGTTGCTAGGATATCCACCAGTCACATGGTTTGGTTTATGAGCATCAAAAGGGTTGCCATAGTTCGGTCTATTCTTATTATTAGTCTATGATAACAGCATTATACAATAATGAGTTGAGTGTTACCTCAAGCTGGGGTTAAGGTAAAACTTGTTACCAGCAGGGCGTGCACTCAAATTTTGAGCCCCGTCACAAATGACTTTTACGGGCCTTCCTCAATATTGTTTACCCCTACGTCCATACATATATTTTCCCCTCATTTCAAAAATCTTGTAATTCTCTGCAAAATCCAAGCGCACATTGCGAACGCTTTTGGAACCCTCTAATTCAGAAAAAGTTCCAGTTGCCCGAATCTGAACGACAACGTGTTCTGAAGTGCTCCGTTATAAAGAAAGTGCACCTATATGTGTTCCGATAGTGCACTGGATATGTTCTGCTCAGGATATTTGTTAAACTTGAGCTTGGGAATACATTTGAGAACAGACTGAGGCTAGATTTGAGAACAGATTAAAAACATATTTGAGCACATTTGTGAAATCATCGCTTTCTTTCTTGCAACAAAGATGGCTAGCAAAAGGTTGGGCTAGTTGTACAATATACTGTACTCTTTTTTTTTTTTTTTTTGAAAAGGCAACTTTCATATTCTACCTCAAAAACTTTGGACCTCCATAGACTAACACCCAGGGTTGCCAGATGTCCCGGATTTCAAGGGACAGTCCCGTATTTTGAAACATTGTCCCGCGTCCCGAGGAACTTCCATACGGGACGGCTAAAGTCCCGTATTCTAGCTAATAACAATATTTTACAAAGCTCGACATTATTTTAAAGGTAAAAAAATAAAGTAAAATAAAAATATGAAATAAAGAGCAATAAGAAAAGCATGTGGCAGCAAACGCAAAAATTATTTTTGTTTTAATTTGGTTTGTTTTGGCGGCAGATCATTAGGAGCCGAATAATTGTTTCCTTTTTGCTCATTGACTAATGTTGAAATATATCTCTGCGCATGCTTCGTCAATCACAAAGAAAACGATTTTTGGACTTTGATCGGCGACATTTTGTAAGGTTCAATGCTTTGTTACGATTGAATTTTTCAGATTTATCATGAAAAGAAGTTCTTCGTCGGAAAACACCCATTAAAAATACCCAGTTATTGCCCGCAACCTCAAAAATATCCCCCCTCCTCCCTCTTTCACTCCTGGAAGCCTGTCCCGTATTTACTGTTCTTAAATCTGGCAACCCTGCTAACACCTTTCTTTTACTACCAGTCAATAAACTATCTCAATACGAAACAACTAGAAATCTTTTTACCATCATTATCGGTCGTCGTCGCGACTGCCTTTACACGGGGTGGCCTCAGACCAGTGGCGGCGATTCGGAGTGGGCAGACTCCTGTTTGAGGAATAAAATTCAGGAAAAGACTCCCCCCAGATAGCGTAAAACTGCGTTTTCAAGACTCCTATTTCGAAAAAAAAAAAATCCGGAGGTCTTTTTCTGAAGTCTCCAAAGGAAGCTCAAACCGAGTTTTCTTAGGATTTCATCAGTTCCAAAAAAAAAAAAAAAATACTGGGAGAACTACCAAACCCTTTCGTTCCTCCTTAAGTCAATAAAAGAGAAGTCTGAAATAACGTTTTAAAAGACATTTTAAAAATGTTTTAAACTTTGCAAAATTACTGTGAGAGAACTCCAAACCCCTTGCTCTAAGTTTGCTAAAGATGGCTTTAATTGCGTCTTTAAGACATCATTTTTAGATTTTTTCAGCCTTCCTCACCCTTACAATGCCAAAGACAGTCCAAACTTCTTTGTTTTTATTATTATTACTAGTGGTACCCGCACGGCTTTGCCCGTAATGGAAAAATTAAAAGATCTTTTGATTCGCCTGTATATTTACAAATAATGTATAGTGAATTTTCTCGCCAATTGGCTTGTACCCATGTTACGGTTCCACGTTATGATAATTTCGTATCTCGCCAATCGGCTTGTGCCCATGTTACGATTCCACGTTGTGATAATTTTGCAATTTACTCGTCCATCTTATGATAATTTTGTTCTTAAAATTGGAATAGAAAAGGAACCACAACGAATATTCGAAAAATTGCTCCGAGGTGCGCACCCCCATGCTACAAACTAACTTTGTGCCAAATTTCATGAAAATCGGCCGAACGGTCTAGGCGCTATGCGCGTCACATAGATCCTGACAGACAGAGAGACTTTCAGCTTTATTATTAGTATAAAGAAAAGAAAAGATTATTCGTAATTAGATTTTATTTAGAAAAATAAACATTATGGGGACAACCCTGGAAACTTCTCTCCATTCCCTCATTCCTCACACGTTGACAAAAATCTACTAAAACGACGTTTTTAAAACTTCAATTCCAAAAAATTTGCGCGAGAGAACTACACAAGCCCCCCCCCCCTCCAGTCACTCAAGATAGCCTAAAATAGTCTTCAAATTCCTAAAAAATGTTTGCCCCCGCACTTATAAGCCCCACTCGCCGCCTCTGCCTCAGACCTTCTCCGGTCAAAAGCCATCGATTGCCTGTTAGCAGATCACGCCACTCCAGATTTTACGTAGTTCAGTTTTGTACTAGCATGTGTGCTGGAAAGAGATTAGTGTTCCATAAATGCACAAAAATGTATGCTGCTAAGTTTTTTTGAGCAATCACGATTGCTTATTGTTTTCATTTGACTGTTTTTGGCGTTCCTTTGATTTTATTTTCCCACCGCCACCCTCTGCAGCATCACCGTCGACCGGGTCCTCACGATGCTGCTCCTACAGCGAAAACCGTCTCCAGGTTGCATCCATGTCCTAACACACGCGCATACATACACATCTACACACACACACGCACACATACGCACACACACACAAACACACACATACACCTACACACATACACAAACACATGCATACACGCATACATACAGACACCTACACATACACACACACACATACGCACACACACACAAACACACACATACACCTACACACATACACAAACACATGCACACACGCATACATACAGACACCTAAACATACACACACACACATACATACACACAACTACTCACACATTCATGCATACATATAGACACCTACACATACATACACACATACACACAACTACCCACACATTCATACCTGCACACAGACACAAACATATATGCCTACACACACATACACATACCCCCCCCCCACACACACATCTACCCACACACTTATGCCAGCACACAAACACACATGCCTACACACACATACACATACCCTGTACACACAAACACACATACCCCCCACACACAAACACACACGCCTGCATACACACTCGTGATTACGAAAAACATAATTTGAATTCAAGACGTCAAAATTCAAATTATTATTATTATTTATTTTTTTTAAAGTTGTTACTGTGAGTGTTTAAAAAATGTTCTCAGTATATCCCCAACGTTGTTCAAAAATAAATGAGAGAGGGAAGGGTCCGAATAAACTCCAGGCTCAGTGCCTCACCTTGGCTTGATCGAGGTTTTTTGGAAGTAATCCGAAAACTGTTCTAAAACATGTGCTTTTAAGTGCTTAAAAAGGGAGGACGCCTTCGTGCTCAAAAAGTGGGGGTTATTTATATATTTCAAGCTGTTTTGCCCAGCGCTGCACGGTCTATCTCGAAAAACTCTCAAGTGAGGCAAGCCCATTGAGAAGAGATAAAATGGAGGGAGTGAAGACTCTCATTCGTGTAGAAAAGACCCCAAGTCACGTGATAGATTTTAAAGCAAAGCATTGGAAGAAATCAGGTTTCATTCGCTAGTTTCGCCCAAAACGTGTCAACTATTCGTCGTTGTTGAGTCACGTGACTTCAGCTCCTTGCCCAAGCTTTTGCTTAGCCAATGATTGGACTTGCACCCTCCATTTTAGTTTCTGCTCTAAGGACATGCCCTACAATCTGACTTAAATAAATCAAATTTAAAAAGTGTCAAACTTTCCGTCAACATGTGGAAAAGAGCAATTTATTGACTCAAAACTTAAATTTCGATCTCTTCGGGTTTTGTTTAAGTTTAAAAAAACTCAGTAATTGTAACGTAAGCATTCCGTTTCAAGGGTTTTTTTTTTTGGGGGGGGGGGCGAAACTCACCCTATATGTATTCCTGAGCATCAAAGGACGTAAACTGGCTTGGTACAAGGAAAGCTGCCCATGGGAGTTTTTGCCCTCCCCCCCCTTGCTGCATAGGGAACGGTGACGGAAACCCCCCGATAAGAACTCCTGAGCATCGAAGAACCTCTGTGCCAAATGTGGAAAAAAATATCTGACTTAAATTATGAATGTATAGATAGAATATATACCCACAAACTTACGGCCGTATATATATATATATATATATATATATATATATATATATATATATATATATATATATATATATATATATATAATTAAGCAAAGTTAAGCTCTAGTTTATTGTTTTTAGTTTAGCAAGTGGTGCTTTTGCCCATTGTTACTCTATATTGCATGTACTGGAGCTTAAACACTCTTTTTTAGTTCATAGTTAAAAATTTTGGTCTTTTGACCATATTTAATGAATCCTCCACGGCTGATGAGCTCTGGATTCACACTTTATCTTTTCCTATCTTTTCCTACTTAATAGCTGTTTGCATTTTTCTTTTTTATCATCATTAATTATTTTTAATTTGTTTAATATTTGAAAATCTGTTTGCTTAATTTTATATTTACTTGGCTTTTTAGTTTTGCTGCGTTGCGCATCTATGGGCTCTTGGTGTGGTCTTTTCAATATTTTTACTTTTATTATATATATATATATATATATATATATATATATATATATATATATATATATATATATATATATATATATATATATATATAGATATATATAGATATATATAGATATATATATATATAACGTAATATTCTAATTAATGATTTGACTTCGAGCTTAGCGAAAATTCTAACGAGAAATATTTTAATTCCAGAGCACGTGTTACTGCTGCGAGAAAATATCGACCGCATGTACAGTGGCGACATTGGAAAAGAATGTTCCTGAGTTATATTCCATCTCGTTGTTTTTTCACGAGCTCCATTCCATGTTCTACGTGTGCTTTTCGTTATACGTATCACGTGTCACCATCATCATATGAATCAATCAGCTGGTCTGAGAATTAATAGTTCTAGCGGAAGAATGTTAAAAAAAGTTGATTATATTTATCCTAAATATATTTATTTTAGTTAAAAATTTGGGTACTTTTCCGCTAAAGGTTCATCACTTAATGTTTTTTTAATTACTTTTTGGAAGTTTTTAATTTATTTATTGCTATTGGAAACTAAAAAGTTCGTAATGGGGTAGTTTCCAAGAATTTTAAAGTATTTTTTTTTTCTGAAAGAGCATGTTTAAAAACGTAGGATCTGACCATTTTTTTAAATAATTTGCTTCAGTTTAATACTTAAAGAAAAATACTTAAATCGGTGCGCTTTCATTTCTTATATTTCTGCCGATGACATCACAAACGATGAAATGCCATTCAGTGTTGCCATTCACAGAGCAAATTATTTAATTTGCATCTTCACTCACGTGTATTGGCAACGATATGGTTGATAGAAAGCGTAGAGCAAAATGTTTATTTCGCTGCTTGATTATCATAACGTGGAAACGTAGTAAAAATATGCGCGAATGTGCATCACTTGTGACGTCATAAAGACCACGCCTTGTTTGAAAAATCGGATATTTTAATAA
This sequence comes from Uloborus diversus, assembly GCF_026930045.1. Taxonomy (NCBI): domain Eukaryota; kingdom Metazoa; phylum Arthropoda; class Arachnida; order Araneae; family Uloboridae; genus Uloborus; species Uloborus diversus. The sequence continues at coordinate 167,409,519 of NC_072737.1, read as the reverse complement.
ATTAATTAAAAAATAACTGTTGGGAAAATGATAGTATTTTCCAGGCCCATGTTATTATTTTTGCTCATTCTATCAATTTCAGTGACTAAAAGTAGTACGCTTGACTGAAGGAAACAACTCCATTGGCGACATTCAACAACTTAAATTATGGCCCCACTTAATTTTTATAATTCTTGACAATCACTGAAACTTATGGCAACAAAGAGGGCGCTACAGGGAACCCCTGTTTCTGTTACGTTGCCTTTGATTGGTGGATGCAGGGGTTCCGTGCAGCGCCTCTTGCGGTTAAAATGGACAACGTCCAATCAAGAAGCGCCGACGCCATCTAGTAGGGCTATGCTTAAATTATTTTCTAAATTTAAGGGTTGCCATATTCTTGAAGATATCGCTATTTTCTTTGTCAATCCAAGTGACGTACCTTTAATGGAAAAGTGCTAAAATTTGTTAAATGTAAGTGCCTTTTCGAATTTGACGAAGATATCAAGCAATGTCACGATTCATCCAATATAAAAAAAACAACAACAATAGAATATATTTTGACTTGTAACTGAAATTAACTTGTAATTTTTACACGACAATTTAAATTTTTTCTAGTTTTGATGAAAAAAAAAGGACTGATTGTGCTTTACTGATATCTGGGTCATGAAAACCGTTTACAAGTAGAATCACAAAAACGAAAAGTAAATTAGCCAAGTAAGTCATGTAAATACAGTCAATCACAAAGAGCATGCACGAAATATTTTGGCTTCAATTAATCTTCATATTTTACATTTATAAAACAACAAAAATTTCGTAAAAAGCATTTCTTTTTGATAAAGCTAGGAAAAAAAATGTAAAAAAACGTATTGTGTAGGAAATACAAATTAGCTATGTATATTCATAACAACATTTGCTACTTTTCCGTTTCGGAGGGCAGTTAATTTCAACGAAAACTAGTAACTCTATATATTGGCGACAACTTGGTGATGTATCGCCAAGTTGATGACAAGTTTTGAGCTGAAAGAATTCTGTTAAACGTAGTTAACCCCTTCAGACCTGGTGTCCGGTATACCGGACATACACTTTAAACAGCTGCTAATCATTTAATAATTGATTTAATTAGTTGATTTTCTGTAGTTGACTCTTTACATTCTACTTATTACAACCTGAAATAATTTTTCGTTTTGGGATTGACAACACTGACATATAAGGATTGGGAGGTAGAGAGTGGCTCATTTTTCCAACCATGGATTTTCATCTGAAAAGCGAGGTTTTCTTCCTGATTTTTTAAAAAATATATAATTTTTAATTAATCGTTTCAAACGCTTATATTATGTTTTATAATTGTTTGTAGAACATTTTATAATGAAATTTGTTCGGTATTTTATCGTGTTTGTATATGAAATATTGATTTCAAAAATATAAGTTCGGATTATTGGACGTGCCATAACTCTTTTAATTTTTCTCCTACAAACTCAAAATTTTGTCTCTAAGATACCCTTTACCATAGTACACTGTGTACCAAATATCAACATTTCTGATCCAATATTTCATAATTCCGACTGAAGGGGTTAATATTCTCAAAATGACGCTGGATTTAACATTTCTTTTCAAGCCAAATTACTCACAAACTTAAAAATACATCTCCAGCGAACAGTTGGTGACAAAAATTCGGCTATTTATTGCCAATTTATGACGTTGTTTCAGTTTATTTTTAAGAGTCCTCGAAACGGAATAGTATCAAACATTTCTAGCAAAAATCTTTTTGAGAGCTTGCACAACCTAAAATTATATAAACGCGTGTAGAAGACAATGTCAGAAGTATTTTGTAGTATGTGATTTTGAAGTACTTCCACTATACACGTTGTTTTAGAAAGCTATAATCACGGTAGTGCTAAAGAGTTTATTTGTGTTTTGTGTGAGTACGTGCGATGATGAACTGTAATCACGGTAGGGATAGAGAGTTTACTGGTGTTATGTGTGGGTACGTGCAATGATGAGCTGTAATCACGGTAATGCTAAAGAGTTTATTTGTGTTTTGTGTGAGTACGTGCGATGATGAACTGTAATCACGGTAAGGATAAAGAGTTTACTGGTGTTATGTGTGAGTACGTGCAATGATGAGCTGTAATCACGGTAGGAATAAAGAGTTTACTGGTATTATGTGTGAGTACGTGCAATGATGAGCTGTAATCACGGTAAGAATAAAGAGTTTACTGGTGTTATGTGTGAGTACGTGCAATGATGAGCTGTAATCAAGGTAGGGATAAAGAGTTCATTTGTGTTATGCGCAAGTACGTGCGATGATCAGTTGTAATCATAGAGTAAAGAAATAAACATAGAGAGGCCCCGTCTATGGTAAAAAGGAGATGAAATTGAAGCCGGAATTACGGGATACAGCGGTGCAATGATGAGCGGGGTTATGATAATATGATCGCTTCTCGAGAATAGTTTTCACCAATCTCGCAAAGAGACAGTCTAAGGTAGCTGGCGGGTTGGTTTGCATTTTAATTCTCATGTTTTAAGGCAATTTCAAAAACGTGCTTTATAAACTTGCAACAGTATCGGAGTTTAAATTAACAACTAATCGAGATTCAGTAACGGAATGTTTTGAATCAAAATGTATCTCTACGTAGTATAAAATGAAGTCCCCAAAAAGCGTCTGTTTGTTTGAACTCGCAAAACTCGAGAACTACCCGGTCGATTTTGCTGAAATTTACACAATTTGTTCCTTTAAGTCCTGAGAAGGTTTTCAGACCAGTTCGAAAACAATTCGATGAATAGTTCTTTTTTTATTCCAATTTAGGCCCGATTTTCACATAAATTCCAGAATATGGGGGTGAAAAATTACTTGCAATTAGTAATATTATATATTGTTGGAAAGGGAAAAATTTTCCGCGTTCTACGCAATTTGTTCCAACGCTCTAACTTAATTGCGGCGGCAGTTATTGACGTTTTTAGCTCGAATTTGTTTAGGCTTAGCTGAAATTTAGGCGCTACTTTCTTCATTAAATAAATCAATAAAAAGTGAAGGAATTGTCCCACAGCTTTCTTTTTGACGTCATTGGAAAAAGCGACCTTTTTTACTCCAGAATTAACTCGACCTATGGTCGAAAAAATAAGCTTTTATCTCGAAAGGAAAAAAAAGTTACAAGCCTTTTTAAATCAAGTTTCAGAAATCTCGATTCCATTCAAATTGTGAACCATTTTCTTTCGCATTTTAATTCCTTAAACTTATTTTATTTTGTGTTTCCATGGTTACGCATTTTAAATCCATTTTTCTGGATTTAATTTCTTAAAAGTATTTTAATATTTGCCGTCATTGTTTGGAAGGGAAATCATGATGTTTTTTTTAAATTTATTTTTTATGCCTGATTGTTGAATATACGTCACTTGACACAATTTTTATTTTCAAGTAGGACCGGGCAACGCAGCTAGTCTAAGATATTTAGCAAGAAGCTAAGGATCTTGGGATACAGCGTTACCGTCGGATACAGCGGTTGCAGCTTCCGGCTTCAATTTCTTAGTATATCGGGGGCCTCTGTATGTAATTTCTTTACTCTATGGCTGTAATCAAGGTAGTTCTAAAGAGTGTATTTGTGGTATGTGTGAGTACGGGCGAATCATGAATAATAGACCTTAAAAAGTGCTCCTTGTTGGTTGCACGTCGGGTATTTAGTACGCGAAGTTGTACGTCGATAGTGCAGAGCAATTGCCTTGTCTTTCATAGTTGAATGTATCAGTTATTTCATAGTGTTTCTATGTATGTGTGAAATCATGTATTGTAAAGTTGAGTCACACCCCTTTTTATTTGTTAAACAGGGATGTCGACGCCGATCATATTTGGTAATAAATAACTACATTCATAAATGTACAATTATGTCACTAGAAAACCACGCCCACTTTTTCTACAATTATCTTTTGGAGCTGTCCGTAAATCATGTCACACAGTTTTTCAACATCTTGATCCTCCCCCTTCTCTTTGTCACAATGTGTCGCACTTCAGTTTGCCCCACCACTCCCTTTGTTACAGATCACGCTATTTCTCATAAGTACAGAGTGTTTCAAAATGAACAGCTGGGTTTTAACACGTCATAATATTTATTACACCAAACTTACAGCCACAAGTGATATAGTAAACGAAAGAGAAACTCAAACAGTTTTACATAATAGCCTACAAGTGTTCAATGGGAGCACCATTCGTCACTCGGCACACGTCAAGACAATAGCGACTTCTTCCCAAACTTTGAGGAGTGTCTCATTAGTCATTGCTGCAACAGCCGTTTCAATCCTGTTCCTTAATTTGGGAAGGTCGGCTGGCAGTGGAGGCACATACACACGGTCCTTAATAAACCCCCAAAGATAGAAATCATACGGCGTTAGGTCGGGTGACCGTGGAGGCCATGGGAAACAAGCCCTGTCATTAGGCCCCTTACGGCCAATACAGCGCTCGGGTACAGTTAGGTTAAGCCAATCGCGTACCTCATTATCCCAGTGAGGCGGCGCACCATCTTGCTGAAAGATGAAGTTTTCTGGTTCATCTTGTGTCAGTTGAGGGAAGAGCCATGGCTGTAAAGTATCCAGATAAGACGTACAGAAGCATTCCACGCGCATGCGCACTGATGCCAACAAACAAAAAACTGTTTGAGTTTCTCTTTGATTTGATATATCACTTGTGGCTGTAATTTTGGTGTAATAAATATTATAACATGTTAAAACTCAGCTATTCATTTTGAAACACCCTGTATATTCTCATTACAAAATGCGTGATGTCACACTTCTTATTACCGCCTCCTTCCCCTCGTCATAAACTAACAATTTGAGGACCCCCCCCCCCCTTACCCCTTCAAAGCATGAAATCATTTGTGAACAGCCCCTTATTTGAGACCACTATATTACGGTAGCCTCCATCTAACATTACGTGTAAAATTGCCGTGTGAGCTGCGCAGGCGTCGACTCTTACTTTCTTGTTAAACGGGAAAGGTATTTGATAAGAGCAGAAAACTGCTGAGGGCGTACGAATCTGTTTATTACGGAAAGCTTTTTTGTATATTCAGAGAGGTTTCCGAGATTTTTTACAGTGTAGAAAAAGAGTCAGGGTGCTTCCAAAAAGTTGCCCATTGCACCAACAGGGTTACCCAAAAGACAACACTATTCACTAAAAGAGCAACTGCAACTGAAGACATCAATAAAGACAGTAGTGCCCCCCCCCCCCCCCCACCACGAGGAAAAGGCAACCGAATTCACCAAAACGACAACAGAACGCGTTATAAAGAGAATAGGGTCACCCACAAAGTAGCACAATTTAATCAAAAGGGCAAAAGGGGGCATCATAAAAAACACAGGGCCACTTACAAGCAGGGCTGTGGAGTCGGAGTCGGAGTCGGATAGATTTTGGAGTAAAGGAGTCGGAGTCGGAGTTGTTCAAAAACATGCCGACTCCGACTCCAGGCTTCTTTTTTTCTTTCCTTTTCACTGATTCTCCTTGCAATTTTTAAAAACTGACTACCAATTGGTTCGATTACATTATAAAAAGATACTAATGAGAAAATAACAGCCGTTATGGCAATCAGCTAGCCTGAGTGCTTACCGAACTTTCTGTAGCCGTCCCCTAGTTTGCTTGCTTTTGAACTGAACTAATAGCAACTGTCAGCAAACGATTTTGTTGCCTAACATTTTCAATTAATCACTTTCAAATAAAAATAGAAATATAGTGTTTTGTTCGATCTCAGTTATAAAATAGTAAAAGAAATGTAACAAATTAGTAAGTCGAGGCCCGTAGCTAAGGTTGAAACGTTTAAGGGTGATCGGTAAATTCAAAAAAGTTATGGCGCGAAAGCACGAATCCAAAAGATTCGATGAAATAATCTCATGTTTTTTTTTCTTTATTAAGACTTATTATTCGTGATTACAACACTCAATAATTGCAGTTAATCTTAAAATCTTCATATTAAGGTTAATCTTAAAGCAGCCAATAAAATGTAAATTAAAAATTTAGCGAAGAAGAAATATAGGTATAGTAAAAGCTATTCGTATAAATTTGTATACCCCCGCATTTTGTGTAAAATTAGCTCCTGACGTATATGTGCCCTATTTTCGCTGAAATTGTATTGATGAAATATAATTAAAAACATATTCGCGAAAATTTTCAGAATTAAAATATTCATATTTTTTTTATAAACTCTGAAATTAACTTTTGGTGTCATCTACCAGATGGGTGTCACCCGGAGCAACCACCCCCTCTCAAGAACTTGGATTTAGAAAAAAAGCTTTTTTTCTCTCAAGTTACAGCTTTCAAAAATTGAAAGCACACGATTTGATCAATATCAATTTGTTAAACATTAAAGGGGGGCAAATTACAGATAATCCTTTTCAAATTATTTAAAAGGGATTTTTATGTCATCTCACTTTTTAACTCGTAACTATTGGAAAATTTGATTTTTAAATTGTATTTCTAACGTTGTATGCGTCTTAAGTTTACAATAAAAAACAAAATGCGAAATTTTCATAAGAAGTAATTAATATTTAAATCTCTGTTTAGAGGTTTCTTCCCCTTCCCCTGAAGGGAGAGAGGGAGTTGAAAAAATACAAGTAAAAAAATAAAATAAATCCGGAGTCGGAGTTGGAGTCGGAGGTTTCAAAATCCTGGAGTCGGAGTCGGCCATTTTCCTTCCGACTCCGCAGCCCTGCTTACAAGGCAAGAGGTCACACTTGAAAAGCAACACGGCTCATCAAAAAGACAAGACTCATCAAGAAGACAACAGATTGCACTAAAAGAGCCCGTCACTTTAGTTACCGGTCGTATACACCACACGATTCGCCCCCTGGTCAGACAGCCACTGAACTCCCGGTCGAAACCTTCTTCAACCAATAAGAAGGCTTCAATCTGCGGGTCAGTGCCTGACCTAATGAATATGACAGTTAGTCCCTAGCCCGCGAACATTTAAATTATTCATTTCTTTTCAAAAAGATTCTTTTCCTTTTTCATTGAATGTAAAAAGTAGTAACTTATTTAAAAACCATAAGAAATCTTCGAAACTGAAAATTCTGTGTGAAAACTGAAGTGCTCTCACATGTTTTTGAGACCAATTCTAAAAGAATTGCATTTATACTTTTGTAAAGAATTGTTCTAGTTTCAACGCGAAATATAATAATAATAATAACATTCGTAATATTTTTTTTTTTCCTTTCCGATATTTTGGCTAGAAATATATAAAAACTAACTCGGCATTTTTGACATCCCTGTAGGACTGTGGAGTCGGATGGATTTTGAGATTAAGAAGTCTGATGCATTAAAATTCCAAGGATTCGGTCATTTTTCCTCCAGTCACTGCATTGCTGCGAGGACAAATTCAGAGTCAAATGCTGTAAAATTCTGGTAGTTTGTGTTTGCCACTTTCCTTTCGAGTCCGCAGCCCTGCTAAAAAGTTTGCACGTATTTTTTTAATCAACAAAAGTTTATAATTCGAATTTCTCATATTTTTACGGCATATTTACATTGTTAGAATATGGCCTGATTTATTGCTCTCCGTTCCATCGTAAACTAAAAAGTGTTTGCACTTTTTTGATGTTTTAAACTGTCCATCCGCATCTTATCATTGTTTCTCAACTCTTTATTGTATTATAGTTTTATTGCTTCGGTTACACTTTAACTTCTTTGAAAGTATTCGATACATGAAAGATGTTTGACACTTTGTATTGAATTTTATGAACTGTTAAATGTTTTCATATGATTATATACATTCTTTGTGCTTTTTCTCACTCTTATTTGATATTTTATCTATTGTTAAACAGTTTACATAATATATTCTTTGAATTTCTGTCGTTCTTTTATTCAACACATGACATACACTGACAAAATAGTTACTTTTCCATTATTGGAACGCCAAGGCTCATTTTTAATCTTGTCACCATGTTAGGGTCAAAGTTGAAACTACTTATTTGGAGACATCAAACATTTAGTTTTTTTAATATACTTTTAAACAGATTTGAAAAAAGGCTAAAAAGTTCCATCAACGGGAGAAAAAATCCACCACTAAATTAAATTGAGCCATCTTTTCTTCTTTACTAATAATAAAACTGAAAGTCTCTCTGTCCGGAGGATGTCTGTGACGCGCATAACGCCTAGACCGTTGGGCCGATTTTCATGAAATTTGGCACAAAGTTAGTTTGTAGCATGGGGGTGTGCACCTCGAAGCGATTTTTCAAAAATTCGATGTGGTTCTTTTTCTATTCCAGTTTTAAGGAAAACAAACTATGATAAATTACGAAATTATCATAACGTGGAACCGTAACATGGGCACAAGCCAATTGGCGAGATACGAAATTATCATAACGTGGAACTGTAACGTGGGTACAAGCCAATTGGCGAGAAAATTCACCATACATTTGTAAATATACAGGCGAACCAAAAGACCTTTTAATTTTCTGTTACGGGCAAAGCCGTGCGGGTGCCACTAGTTAAAAATAAAATAATCTGACAAATACAATTTCAGTTTAGAAAGAAAAAAAAATCCAGTTCAGCCAAAAATGAAAAATATCGTTGGGGGAGGAAGGGGAGGGGGCGCTGAAAGATATTAATTATCGATTGGAAAGTTTAAAATATTGGCTTCTTGTCTGGTTATGTAAGGATTTAACCCCCCCCCCCGGCAGGCGTTTATCCAATAACATTTTTAGCATATAGAGGGCAAAATTGGAGAGATTATTTAGTTGTCAGTGGCCGCTAGTGACGGTTTTTATTTCTTTTCGTTCAAATTACTGAACAATATTTTTTTTCTTAATTTGTTGAAGTTGAAAGTAATAATACTTCATACATTAATAAGTGTAAGCAATACATTTTTAATAAATTAGTTCATAAAGGTTAGATCTCGATTTTGATATAGAAAACATTTAATCAATTACCTAATGCCTTTTGAAGTTTTTACCGTCATTAATTTAACTTCTGATATGGCGATCGGGTAGCAACAGATAGTTTCTTTTAATTTCCATTGTTTTCATTCAGCCGCCATATGCCCGGTGGCGACCTCAAAGTTTGCCTAACTAAAAACAAGACACTACACCATTATTTTTTACAAAGTTTTATTTCCACTTAACAAAATTTAAAAAATATATCAGAGCAGATTTTTTTCAACAATTAAAATATATGACATTTTATCTCTTGCATCAAAATTATTACAAAACATTATAAATCAGACAAAAAAAGGCAATATTTTATTCATCACAGCTATACAAAACGAAAAAAAAAAAAAAAAAAAAACCGCAAGGCTTTTCCTTAAAACTCTAAATAAAAAAGTGAATGAAGAAATCTCAGTGACTTTTTACATTCTGAAAACACCATCAAAAAGCTTTTTTTTTTTTTGAAATATTTGGCACTCAAATGTAAATTTTGACGCCAAGCCACATTTTGTTAGAATCGAGTTGCATCGACAATTTTTATAGATTCAATTTTCTAGTAATACTTTGTATAATATGTAGCAAATACACTAATTTTAATTCAGTATCAACTCATATATGTTTTTGCAGCAGAATTTATATGACATAATTAAGTTTGCGTATATATACATATAAGTAATATAGAAAACACAAGTAATAAAGAAAACTAATACAAACATATTCCCCCCCCTCCCCCCCCCCCGATTAAAAATATCATTTAAATATTTATTAAGAAGTGGTTCTCTAAAAAATAATACTCATTTCGAGTATTCTATTCGTCAAATCTATAATTTAAGGCAATGTCAGCAGAAAAAATAATATATGAATCTCAAAATTCGTTTTTTTTTTTGCCAAGATAAGGTTTAACAACTCATAGTTATAGTTTGCTAACCACTTTAATTCCAAAAACAAAAAGCAGAAAATAATACAGGTATATTGTATCGTTGAACCAAAACCTTTTAACGAAACACTGCGGCTAAAATCTTTTAGTTTTAAGAACGATTCAACAAATTAAAAGAATTACACACCTTATCGAAAAGCTTCTTTGTAAAAAAAAAGTAAACGCTAACCGTCACATGGGGGGGGGAGGGGATAGATGCGTTTGTAAACGTTTATGATATCAATACCAAATAGATTAAAAAATTAGTTTTGTTGAGCAATTACAATAAGTCTTCTAAAAGCTACTAAAAATAAGGCGTCAAGAGTAGTTAACAGGGCTTAGAGCGATAACTGAACCGAAAACCGTAACTTTGGTCGGAACTATAACCGAAACCGAAGAAAAAAATCTATTTATTTCTGTTCGATATATCATCAGCCATTTGTTACTGTAACCATCTTATCAGTATTTTTTAATTCAACGTCAGCCATATAACTACAACTATTACAGGTACATTGCTTTATTGGTAGAATTACGGTAACCGAGTCACGGCGATAAATATTTCATTCTGGCAACCCGCTACCTTACCTTGACGACGGAGCAATTTCGGCAACCCTACACCAAAGCTTATTTGCTATTCGTTTTGCCAATCAACCATTTCAGAATTCACTACACAAAATTGTAATTTACTTGTCTACTAAATATTTTTATTTTAATTCCAAAGAGCAATATTTTTAATTTCTTCAAAGGTGATTTTTTCTGAAAACTGCAACATATATTGTGTTTCTTCAATTTTTAGATCTAAGAAACATTTTATAAAATTTTACATCGTGGAATGTTTGTCACTTTTAACTATTTTAAGTTATAGATTTAAAAACACGTTATTCATATCTTTGGATACTTTTTTAGAACTTGTTTGCAGTAAGTAATTTCCTTCGTGTTTTATTGTTCCAGCTTCAATTTAAAATTCATTACTTATCGTGATAACTTATTCAGTAAGTTTGGATTAAAATTTTAGTTCTAACGTTCTCTGGATGGATCTTTTGATATGATTTAACTTATTTAGTTGATCTTTTTAAGTTTCAATTGAACATTAAATTTACTTAAGGGCTTTTTTTTTATGTTTTGACGAATTATTTCAGACTAATGTCGTTTTCTATCCAACTTTTAATGTTGTTAAATTTCCAAGAAATGTATGTTTCATCTTTATATTCCTAAGGAAATCAAACATAAAAAGTGTATTATCATTTATGTCATGAACCTTTTCGTTTTATGCGCTTTATCTTCCCACGCAGTTAATGTTAACATCTTGAAAAAAGTTACCTCTCACTTGTCTATTCTGCAAACTTAATTTTTAAATAAGAAAATCAATAAAGTTCTATAAAAAAAAAAAGGCTTTATGATATGTTTCAGCATATTTTGCTATATTTTCATCATTTAAAAGTGAAAAAAGAATTTTATTACTTTTTTTTTGCTTCTTTACGATTATGATTAAAGAAAAAAAAAGATTAATAAACAGTTCTAGTTACCAAGGCGATAGTTTGAGCCATCTGAAGCTCCGCCCCTTTTCTTTGGGTCTCTCTCATTGGAAGATTTCCTCTGTTTGCAATGTAGTACTTTGTTTACATTGAGTCGTAGGTGCCAAATTTGGCTGTTTTAGAAAAAAAATACGCCAACGCGACCCGGTTACCGTAACTCTACCGCTACATTTATGATAGAATTATATTTTTAGTACAAATAAAAAAAGTACATAAAATAAAATTATTCATTCGGAACTGAACTGAAAACTGTTAACTTTAGCGGAGCGAAAAAAAAAAAAAAAAAAAAAAAAAAAAAAAAAAAAAAAAACCGGAATTGAGCCGATATATTATATTCTTAGTTAAACCGGGATGAAAAAAGTTCGAAACCCTGGTTTTGAACATCCTAATATAAAAATATTTACGTCATATACAGTGTTTAGTATCAAGTTCATCGCAAAACACTTTTTAATATTTGACAGGAAAGACAACCAGAGATTTGGTTGTGTTTCAAGGGAAACAGGTTTTCAATGAGATAATATCCACCAAAAATTATTACATTGCACAAATAAAGCAACTTTTGAAAATTTGTGCATTGAACTGGCTTTGATACTAAACACCCGATATTAGATACAAAGACAAATTCAAATTAATTTTCAACAAAACAACACTATACAAAGCTGAAATTACGTAATAACTGCCGAAACGATTTTTCCAAGTCCATTGTGAAACTCTCTTCACGTCGAGATTTGTACAACAGAACAAAATGAAACTGAAGTCTTAAAAAAGAAGAATTGGTTTCATTTTTTTACATCACATGAAATTACGGAATATGAATATTTTCATGTTTTGCTTGAGATTCTTTTAAATCTGAGAGACTGTACAAACGGTTTACTGTTATGTTAATTTAAAATGTTTAATATGTTTTGGTTACAGTAGTTCACACAAGAGTTTCGTGAAATAATTTTTAGTTTCACACAAAGTTTTACCTAAGTCTAGTTGCTTCGAAACTAGACTTATAGTTTCGAAGTTTTGTAAAATTTATTCGTCCATTTTAATTCTACTTAATGAGCCCTTTGCTTCTGCGAAAGTTAACCATAGCAACTGCGCCATTGAAATTAAAAATAAAAAGAATTCTTCAGGCTTCGTTCGCCGACCTCGATCGGTAGCTACCGGTCGGTTGATCACATGACAGCTAAGACGTCAGCGTACGCTGAAACATTAAAGCTGGCGTCATTATTTGTCATGTGATCAACCGACCGGTGAGCTACCGGTCGATAAACGAGCGCAAGCTCGATTTGACTTTTGCAATGCGCAGTTTTCGAGTTTGAGTAAGCTACCTTGCGGTAAATTGAAAAGTTAGCCAAAGAGGTAAAATTTTTAAAAAGAGGTAATTTTTCGCGGAAAATTCAGAAGCCTCATTGAAGAGGTCATTCTACGTAGATTTCTCTCTCGGTTTGTCCTCTTTCAGCCACCATTAGCCCAGAGATTGCAGCGCCTCCTATAGCTTACTTGAAAAGCAAATGAAAGGTTGTTCACTGAAGAATTTTGTTCACATTTTATGTGTAAAATGAATATTTTTTATAGATTTTACTGAAATTTTATTTGAATGACGTGAGAAATTGGAAATTATAGAAACAGATTTTTCGACGTTCATCAAATAATTAATTTTCAAGATGGAATGTTTGTATATATATATATATATATATATATATATATATATATATATATATATATATATATATATATATATATATATATATATATATATAATCGCTTACACTAAAGGAAGAAAGCTACATTAGCTACATTCTTCATCGTCTTTTTACATTCCAACTAACTACTTTTAACGGCTACAATATATAATCCTTACTGAAGCACATGGTTGGAATAAATTTTTTTTTTTTTTTTTTGAGATTGTTTCAAGCTTATCAATATGTAAATTTAATCTCATTTTCACTATCGTATACGTTATGAAGGATAAGAAATGCACCGGAAGAAAAAGTTTTCCGTTCAACACCGAAAATGTAATTCATATTCCGTATTTCATGTTTTACAGATATTTCAGTCAAATTTAGGTCACAATTTCCGTTAACTTGAAGCACTTTCTGATGGAGCACAGTTGAGCATAAGCTGCATCAGATGGGTAAACTTTTCTGAAAAGACAAATTGAAATATGACTGAAAAGAAAAAATTTTGAAGTAACACAATCATTTTTTTCTGAAGTTGTTATTCAAAATGGTAATTGACTTGATTTTTATTGATCAGACAGAATACAGTAATTCTAAAAGCAGATCTTAATCGATAACTAGTTTTTTTAAACTGACGAAATAACTCTGACCTGTCAATGGGATTAAAAATAATAATAATGAAAATAATAATAAGTATTTTTTTTTCTAAAAGAGCATGCTTGAGACACACTATAGCAACAATAGGGAAGTTGCAACCTATTAAATGTTCATATTTTGGCTATTGGATATTGTTAATTGACCCTCAAAACTAAAAAATTCACCATCGTCGAATTTTAAAACACCGTGGTTGATTTTTAATGAATTTTTAAAAATCCACGGGCAAAAGTGCGCGTTTCTGAAACGTCACTAGCCTACGTCACAGGGCGCGAATGGGCAGCCTTCCGCCGAAGATCCCTTGTTTTCGCTAGGAACATTTTGAGCGCTCTGATATTTTTTTTTTTTTTTTAGAACTTCAATAATCCTTTTGAACACACTATGGAGACCGGATTCGTTAAAGCACAATCTAATAACCTTCCTCAAGTAACATTAATGATGGTATCCGAATCTCTCCGAGAGGATGAGAGGTTTAATGTTCCAGAAACGCGAGGAGTTAAATGCGAGGAGGTAAGCCTTACGTTTCGTCTTCGAAGCCAACTGCACGTCCTTCCACTTCTCCTGCGGCGGGAGAGCGCATGACGTCACTTCCTGTGCCATTTGACGTCACCTTCATTTGAACTTTAAAAATTAATTTACTAAAAAAAAAACTACTTATCGTATCGCAAAAATTTTTTCACCTATGATGTTCATACATGTTACTCTATCATATAAAAATAAAATTGAAAAATCGAAAACTTCCCTATTGTATGCATTCGTCCGTAAAATAAGAAAACTTACCCATCAACTTGAGCCTGATGTTAAAGTGAACGAAAGGCAGGTAGAAGAGCAGCCCGGACAGCAGGAAAAGCAACGCGTAGAAGTACTCCACCCGAGGATCCTCGATTATGGGAGCTAGCACCAGGTAGGCGGAGACGACTACCATCACGCAAGGGATTGGAATGGGCACCTAGGAGACAACAGACGATGGTTATTTTATTTAGGACTGACGGTACCCGCACGGCTTTGCCCGTAGTAGAAAATCAGAAGGTCATTTGGTTCGCCTATATATTTACAACTAGTGGTACCCGCACGGCTTTGCTCGTAATAGAAAATTAAAAGATCTTTTGGTTCGCCGGTATATGTACAAATAATGTATGGTGATTTTTCTCGCCAATTGGCTTGTGCCCATGTTACGGTTCAACGTAATGATAATTTCGTAATTTACTCGTCCATCTTATGAGAATTTCGTTCTTAAAATTGGAATAGAAAAAAACCACATCGAATTCTCGAAAAATCGCTTCGAGGTGCACACATAGATCTTTAAAAGGGATAGATAGGCCTTTCTCCTACAGCGCAGCGTATTTCACCCGGAGAAAGTGGGGTCATCATGATTCTTCCGAGAATCACGTGATCAAGGGACATCGTGTCTCCCTCTTCTCGGGCAGCAGTGATATAACAATGCGAAGCGTCGTTAAAAGTCTAGGATTGTCTGAAGATTTTCATTATACTTATGTGAGAAATCTATATAAGTGTGAATCTGAGATTTTCTAACGAAAGAAGGTTTGATGAATTTTATTAAAAAATAAAGACATAGTGAGTAACAGAAATCTTTCTTTCTGCTAAAGGCAAAAAAAGTCCCCATGCTGAGTCGAAATTAAGAATATTTTAAGCAATTCACTATAGATACCGAGCATTATATTAAATCATAAAAACAAGCGATGGAAAATTAGTTATAGTATGTCCGCGAAAAACTGGATTTTTAGGTTTCCTAATTTCTATGAAAAGTGTGCTGGGAACATATGAAAAGTATGTAGGTGCCCGAATTTCCAGTTCTTAACTGCGTAACGACTTATAAGCTTACTCAGGATCACCTTAAAACTTTTTTCAGTGCGATCAGGTTGTGAGGGGGGATTCAACAATAATCGTCGGATAATTTCGAAGTCCGAAAAAAAAGATTATTCATTCAGACGGAAATTAAAGAGTTCAGTTCTTCAAATTGCGCTGATTTTGACAACCTTCAAACGCTAAGATTAAATTTGAAGCGTAACAAAAATGCTTTGAAAGAAAGCTTTTTCTTCCGATTCCTTTGACGACGATTTGGAAAATTCAGAAATCATCTCAATTAACATGACGCAGTATATTAATGATGTTTCTGACTACGCTGGATTTTTTGTCCGGCAAGTGCACTCTGTTGTGAACTGCGACGACTGCAACGCAGTCTTAACTACAACAAATCAAAAAATAGACCTAATAAAATTTAAGAATTTTGGGACACATTCAAGTATGATAACTTATTGCAAGATTGCAGCCATTGAAATATGTACATTTGTGAAGAACAACTGAACGAGAATGTGAAAAATTTTGGGAGTAAAACACAAAAATATAATGTTACTCATGAGACCACAAGAGTTATGCAAAAAATTTCGAATTCCGTTTTTCTAAGTTTAAATAAGCATATGTTGGAAACAGAAGCAGCAGATTTTCTCGTAAAAAAGTTTATAAAATTAATCGTTACGAAATATTTAAGCGTTAGAATGTATCGCACAGTCAATTCAAACAGTGAAAATAATTCACAAAGACCAATAAGTAGGAAAGTAACAAAATTAATATTGCTAAGGGTCAATAATCACTAGTTTTCTTCACCCTCGAGTTAATTGCAAATAATTTATTTTCTGAGTACTTAAAAAAAAAAAAAAAAAAAAAACACTGAAGTTGCTTAAAAATTAGGAACAAACCAAAGTTATTGGTTTGGCTAATATAGTTTTGGTGCGAAACGCATGCGAATATTAGAATGTTATTTAATTGAGTTGATATTCGATACTATTTACATTTGTATTTCTAATTGGTTTATGGTTTTAGATCGGGTTTAAGAGCCATTGTCTGTAAGGATCAGGCAGGTTGTGATTGTTGACATTTTTAATTTTCTTAATTTTTGCAAATGTTGTTCTTTATCATGAATGTAATGTTTGTGGAAAATATGAGCTTTGTCTGCCTTACCGTTTTTGGGAAATTAATTTTTTTAATTTAGAGGGCGTGGCACATTTTTGCGTGTTTTTCAAATTTGCAGATTTTAAAGTTCTTGTTGCTTTAAGCGACCCTATAATGACATGGATTATTAAATTCTATACTATTATATGGTCTTCTTAGATACCATTACAGCTGTCAAATCGGTGTCACTACGAGGGCGACGACCACGAACTCCGTTTAAAAATGACCGAAAATGATTTTTTTTACTACATTCAATGCCAATTTTCTCAAAGCACCTTCATGATGACACTAACGTTTTTACATCAATTCCTAGCTACACTTGCGTACATCAAAAATATGTAATAAAATTGGTGTCACTATAAGGGCGCCAGAAGATATTGGAACTTTTATGTGATAAATTTCACAAAAATGCAAATGTTTAAAATCTAACTACTACTCTCGCCCTCATAGCAGAGATCTGAAACTAATTAAGTTTGATAACCAACATATTCGTCTAACATATGAAATAAAAAAATCGGTGTCAGTCCTATTACTTTCGGAAATATAATCATTCGAAATTAGTATGTTATGGAGTTATTAAAAAAAGACTTTTCTAATTCCAATGTCTTTTGCACGGTTTGTTTTAAACTTTAATATAAAATTACAGTAGTGACACCTAAAATAATATGTTTCTAATGTTTTTTATAAAAAAAAGCTTTATAAAAAGCATTAGAAACACAGGAAATCGATATAGGTACAGATGGACGTTTTGTGTAATGTTCATTATGGCTAAAATAGTCGTACTATATTTTTTCAACCATACTAATTTTTTATCTGTTATTTATATAAAAATGCAACTATTTATAACATAATGTCTTAAATAGTGATGAACATAATGTATTATATAGCGAGCATTCAGAATCTGAAACATAATTTGTGGATGACGTAGACTAAAATAAAGAAAACATAAAAAATCAAATCACCCAGTTTCAGAAAGACGGTCATCTCTTATTGATATCTGGTAATTTTGTATCACTAAAGCTAGGGAAAACATGATATTCCGGAGAAATAGTACAAGTTGACCATTTGCTAATCTGAATACAACTAGCCCCCTCATAGCAGAGATCTGAATCTAATTTGATAACCAACACGTTTGTCTAACATTTAAACTAATAAAATTAATGTCACTCCTACTACTTCTGGAAATATAATCATTCGAAGTTAGTATGTTGTGGTGCATTTTTTTCATTTATTATTATTTTTTTTAAATTATTTTATTTGTTTATATATGTATTTTGTTAATTTAATCTTATCACACCCGGATAGTGTTTTGACCATATTTATTTTTAATTTATTACAAAGAAACAACGTTTAACATAAACAGCTTTAGGCAGTAAGAGCGTCTTTATCTTGAAAAGAAAATGCTCGTTTTGATATAGGTACAGGTGGATCTATTGTGCATAATATGTTTAGATTATCATACCAATACTCGCCTTTTTTGCGGTCAAATAAATTTATTTATTCTAATCCTTCTTGCCACGCATTTGACCTTCACTTGCAAATGGTAAACTTCTACTATTTCTCCAGGATACCATGTTTTCCCAAGCTTTAGTGCCACAAAATGACCAGATATCAATAAGAGATGACCGTCTTTCTGAAACTGGGTGATTTGATACTTTATGTTTTCTTTGTTTTAGTCTACGTCATCCTCAAATTATGTTTCAGATTCTGAATGCTCGCTGTATAATACATTATGTTCATCACTATTTAAGACATTATGTTATAAATAGTTTTTAGTATAGATAACAGATAAACAATTAGTATGGTTGAAAAAATATAGTACGACTATTTTAGCAATAATGCACATTACACAATACGTCCATCTGTACCTATATCGATTTACTGTGTTTCTAATGCTTTTTATAAAGCTTTCTTTTATAAAAAGCATTAGAAACATATTATTTTAGGTGTCACTACTGTAATTTTATATTAAAATTTAGAACAAACCATGCAAAAAGCCATTGGAATTAGAAAAGTCTTTTTTTTAATAACTCCATAACATACTAATTTCGAATGATTATATTTCCAAAAGTAATAAGAGTGACACCGATTTTTTTATTTCATATGTTAGGCGAACATGTTAGTTATCAAACTTAATTAGTTTCAGATCTCTGCTATGAGGGCGAGAGTAGTGATTAGATTTTAAACATTTGCCTTTTTGTGAAATTTATCACATAAAAGTTCCAATATCTTCTGGCGCCCTTGTAGTGACACCAATTTTATTACATATTTTTGATGTATGCAAGTGTAGCTAGGAATTGATGTAAAAACGTTGGTGCCATCATGAAGGCGCTTTGAGAAAATTGGCATTGAATGTAGTAAAAAAATTCATTTTCGGTCATTTTTAAACGGAGTTCGTGGTCGTCGCCCTCGTAGTGACACCGATTTGGCAGCTGTAATAGTATCTAAGAAGACCATATAATAGTATAGAATTTAAAAATCCATGTCATTATAGGGGCGCTTAAAGCAACAAGATCTTTAAAATCTGCAAATTTGAAAAACACGCAAAAATGTGCCACGCCCCCTAAATTTAAACAAAAATTTTCCCAAAAACGGTAAAGCAGACAAAGCTCATATTTTGCACAAACATTATATTCATGATAAGGAACAACATTTGCAAAAATAAAGAAAATTAAAAATGTCAACAATCACAAATGCCCTAAACTGCCTGATTCTTACAGACAATGGCTCTTAATGTTAAATTGTTGCACTGGCTTCAAAAGTTGTGGGAAAAAGCACGCATTGAAACTATTTATCTGTATTTGAAAAATTTGATTGAAATAAAAGAAAATTTATAAGGTCAATTTTTGTTTTTTAGATTTTTGAAGACGTCTTTTTCTACTCAGTATTTAAAGCACTTGAAAAAAAAAGTTTAAATAGCTTGTGCGCCTGCTTCAAAAGTTATGATGGGAAAATATCTAATGGACCATTCCATGAAAAAGGTGTCATTTTGTCCCGCATTTCATTAAAAAGTAATAACTTAAAAAGGTAACAAAGAACATTTTTTGCAAAAGTACAACAAATACATTTGGGATTTCTTAATGAAAAAAAAAATTGCTACCTTTTTTAATTATTACTTTTAGTGACAAATATGAGGTGTTACGTGAGGGACAGAGTGTTCCCTTTTTCTTTAATAATGGGTAAAATGCTTTAATTTAACCCATGATGAAAGGGGGGTTTAACCCATGCTTAAAGCATTTAACCCATGGGTTAAATGCTTTAATTTCCCTTAATTGTGCAAATGATCGCGGCGCAAAGTGATTCTCTTCGATAAGGGAAACAGTTTCTTGTGAGGGGAGTCCCTTGATCACGTGATGTCCAACGGGGGATGTTGACGCGCGCTCTGAGGAGAAAAGTGGGGAGAAGGCACATCTATTCTATTTTAAGATCTATGGGTGCACACCCCCATGCTACAAACTAACGTTGTGCCAAATTTCATGAAAATCGGCCGAACGGTCTAGGCGCTATGCGCGTCACCGAGATCCTGACAGACAGAGAGACTTTCATCTTTATTATTAGTAAAGAATAACGGATGATGAATTTCTCGCCAATTTGCTATAGTCATTTGCTTTCCCATGTTACGGTTCCACGTTATGATAATTTGGTATTTTACTCGTTCACGTTGTGATAATTTGCTCGGTAAAATTTTTTTAAAACTGGAATAGAAAAAAAACAAAATCGAATTTTCGAAAAATCGCTTTGAGGAGCTCACCCCTATGCTACGAACTAATTCTGTGCCAAATTTCATAAAAATCGGCTGAACGGTCTAGGCAGTATGCTCATAACAGACAAAGAGCGAACTTTCAGTTTCATTATTAGTAGATTTTTTTTTTCTCTCATTGTCGGTATAAATGCAGGGCGATTCAAAAAGATGGACACAATTTCAAATTTTTTTGCTTCCTGCGCTGGCCAGTCGGTGGATTTTTGAGATGTGGAAAATAGTCAGCGCCCATGTGGTACTATTATGCGACGATGTAAAGGATCCCTACAGTTTTCGTTTGGCTTAGAATGTCCTTGGCAAAATTGAATCCCTAGTGCAGTTTCATATCGACGAGAGCTCAAGGGCCTCCCTTTCGGGGAAACTGGGCGTTAATCTGTGCCGTTGACATCCGCATCTTACTGTTGGCACATGAAAGACTGGATGCCATATCGGGGAATTGCACTGGGCCTGCGAATGGTTGGAAACCAAAAATTCGTAGCCCCATTAGAAAGAAAAAGACAAAAATATTTCCTGCGCAATACACTGTATTTGAATTCTGTAAACTGCATGTGATATGCATGAAAGTTTACAGATGACTCATATGCTCTCCTCCGGCTGCACGGATAACATCTGGACCAGTGGCTCTCAATCTGGGGGCGATTGTTCCCAAAGGGGTGGTTTGGCTTTTAAAGGGGGCAATATATTCGTGAGGGGCGATAGGGAGCAATGAGTATTTAAGGCGAAAAAATAATAATGAAAAGACAGCGAATATCAAAACTAAAAAAAAAACAACGAAACCGATTATTAAGAGTTCGGACAAGGAATCACAAGTTTAAAAAATTAATAAGGAAGTTCAGGAGCTTCTGCCTCACAACTCGGTGGAACTGTAAGGAATTATTTCATCATTCTCTCTAAATTTAGAAATTTTCATTTTTTAAAAAGTTTTAAGGAGTTAGTGACTTTAATTCCCCTAAATTATTAAAATTATTTTTAAATAAAAAAAGGAACCGACTTCAAAAAACAAAGAGGAACTAAAAAGTAAAAAATAATTGATCATACTTACATATGATTTCCTACCCAAACCTATAAATAAATTTATTTTACTATTCCGGTACAAAAATCAACTAAACTAAACACCCAACTATAAAATAAATATTGATTTTAATTACTATATGATGAATTATTTTAACAACTAACTACATACGATCGCTTAATTTTTAATAACCTTTTGAAGTCGGGGCCTCCTAATGGAACTGAGTAGGTTTAGATTTACAGACTAATTTAGCAATCGGGGAGCACAGTACATAAAAAAATTCCGACGAACTCTATTAATTAGTATTGCCATAACTTTAAATTAAACTGACGGCGTCATAAAACATTAACTATAGAATATTTGTCAAACTTCAGAAATCGGAAACCAGTTACGATATATTTATTAAGCAATATAAATTCAATCGTCAGAGGAGCGGGGGGGGGGATTCTTATCTTCTATACCTCTTGAATTGAACACTAAATATGTATAGAAACTGAAACATTCAAAAAACGAAAAAATTCAATGACTAAATCAAGATTAGTAATAGACATTTGAAGGGAAGTACCTTAAACTAAAACCACTAATTTACATGAAATACACCGCCAGCTCAGTCAATTCCAGCCGAGGACTGCAGTTTCGTGCTTAGTAGCACTCATCAACCCGGCATAGGAGTGACTGAGCTGGAGGTGGAAAACCTCTTAAGGAAGCCAAAAGTGCCAAACAAACTGGTAGCTAATACAAGAATTAGCACTGATCAGACGAGTGACCGAAGCAATGGTTCGGTTCAACTCGAATATTTAAGGCAAGGCAGGTATATTCAATGAGTTACCGCCCTATCATTTCTGCCCATTCATCTGTATCATGTATTTCTGCCTTAGCCCTGGCTATAGGGCGGTAACTTACTGAATATACATGCCTTGCCTTCAATATTCGAGTTGAACCAAACCATTGCTTCGGTTACTCGTCTGATCAGTGCTAATTCTGTATTAGCTACCAGTTTGTTTGGCGGGGACGTGGTAGCCCGATCGGTAGAGTGTCAGATTCGGGGCCGGAGGGTCCTGAGTTCGAACCTCGATGGTCGAAGACCCACCGTCGTCATTAAAGGGGACTGGGCGACGTTAAATATGCTCGTGGTCTCAATGTCCTCCAAGTGAAACGATACCTCTGGGGGTGCTAGCACCAGGTTACTATTAGCTCCTGAACTAGTTCTAAATTCTCATTAACTGTTCGATCCGGTGATGGCGCTGCCATCTATCGGTATATAAAATAATGGAGGCAAGGCACTTAGTATGCAGTCCTCGACATAAATACAGTTGTAGTCAGTTGTGACTCTGAATAGGAATAGTTTGTTTGGCACTCTTGGCTTCCTTAGCAGGTTTTCCACCTCCAGCTCAGTCACTCCTATGCCGGGTTGATGAGTGCTAATAAGCACGAAACTGCAGTCCTCGGCTGGAATTGACTGAGCTGGCGGTGTATTACAAGTAAGTTAGTGGTTTTAGTTTAAGTACTTCCCTTCAAATGTCTATTACTTCGTTTTGGAAAAAAAGGTACTTTTATTCATTTATTTTTTGTTTTGGAGTAAGTGGATTGATTTTCTTCGTTAGGTATCAGGCAACCTCTAGAGGGGAGGGCGAAGGGCACAAAAAGGTTGCAGATCATTGATCTAGACGGTGGCCCAATATATCCCACACTTGATGACGAATGTATTGCGTTGCTGAGTTCACCACCGTGTGATGCGTAGGTTTCGTAGGTCGTTCAAATCTGTGCGAAGTGGTGGTACGTAAACAGCATATTTCACAAACATCCCACTAGAAAAAATCGCAGGGTGTGAGATCAAGGGACCTTGAGGGCTAGAACTGAAGTTCCAAATCGCTTACAACTGATCAATTAGTCATTCAATAAAAACGAAGTCTACAGCATGGTTTGGTTCTGGAGCACTCGAGTGATAAGCATTCATAACTTACAGCATCCTCTTTCAATCATACTTGAAATGATTCAAATACAACGCATATTGCAAGAAATAACAGGGTTAGCATGAAAGAATATCGCGGTTTTAAAAAATTTTATTTCATAAACTATTACACTTAGCATTATAAATTATGCATAAAAATACAGATAAACTATCAATTCTTTTTGAACGTAAGTAACTACTGAAACGTGCACGTTCCGCACTAGCGCAGCTAGAAATTCCTTCTGGAAGAGGGGTTTTTTGGGGGGGGTGGGGGGGGGGGTCACATAAGTCCTCTTACACTGGTATTAACTACTGTATTAGGATTGGCAACAAGGTTAAAACCAAGACTTCTGGGAGGCGTTTTTACCCCCAAACCCCCCACTTCACTGCGCCATTGACGTTCCGCAACACTGAATTGGCCGTGCAGGTGATGATGATTTACCCTTTATGCGTTGGCCAGCCAGGTCAACAAACCTAATCCTATTTATTTATTTATTTATTTTTTTTTTGATTAGGTTTCGTCAAAGACAGTGTTTACACACCACCATTGCCTACAACATTGCAAAAACTCAAAGATCGCATATGTGTAGCATTACGAAAAATTGACAGTGAAACACTCCAAAATGTATGTTATAGATGTGTGTCGCGTGATGAAAGGCGAACATGTAGAATATTTGTGAGTGAAAAAAAAAAAACTTTCACAGTTTATCTGTATTTTTGTGTATCATTTATAGTGCTAAGTGTAATAGTTTATGAAATATAAATTTTAAAAACCGGGTTATTCTTTTATGCTAACCCTGTATAGCAAATTGAATTTGTGTTCCTCGTTTTGAATCATCCTGTATAGTGGGACTCTTTTGATAAAGAACGCAAATTATCTAAAAGGTATGCTGCTTTAATAAGCATCCGAGCAGCGCCGGGTAGTAAGTAAGCTAGTTATTTTCTTTAAAAAAACAAGCTGATGTGTGCATCACATGACTTCCTTTTACTCCATGTTAATGTCATTTCCCCATTACTAGCAATTTTAATGTGATGAAATAGTTTACTCTCTAGATATCACCAACAGTGGCCAAATTGAAATCACATTAAAAAAAATTTTTTTTTTAATCGCCAAATTTTTCGCCAAGTTAATGACAAAACTTGGCGGCCAAAAGACTGGCGATATATCGCCAAGTGTCTGCCAAATTATAACACCATTTGAGTTTACATCGAAATTAACAATGATTTCACCCCAAACAGGAGCAAAAGACCCCTTTAGAAACACCCGAATGCAACCAAAAGGGGAGGTGCACAACTAGACCCCGCTAGGAGTCTACGTACCAAATTTCAACTTTCTAGGATTTACCGTTCTTGAGTTATACGACATACATACGCACATACAGACGTCACGAGAAAATTCGTTGTAATTAACTTACGAATCGTCAAAATGGATATTTCGCGTGTCTATACGTTCTTAGGCACTTATCCACGTGTGGTCGAGTCGAAAAAAAAAAACTCAATATTCATTCGGGGGTGAGTAAAATGGAAATTAAGGTTGAGTTTGGAATGAAAATTTTTTCGCGAATACAATACTTCCTTTTTTGTAAAAGGAAATAAAAAAAGCATTCAAAATGTATATAAAAAGGGGTTAAGTACTTTGTAAGGCCTGGGAAGGTCTTTCTCCGTGAACCTCATGACGATGACTGTCAGCATGCTTCCGCCATAGAACATCCAGGCGACGAAGCTGAAGAAATCGATCAGGCTGCCTATGTTGCCAGCAGATATCATCAGAAGCACCACAATACCCTGAGAAGAAAAAAAAACTGTCTCAGAAACACTGGCACAATAAATCATATTTGTTTTGAGAGGGAAAAAATGAGAACATGGATTGAATTAACATGGCATAATTAAACAAGAAATGGTTTAACACAAAACTTATACAATGCTGTTAGGTTATTTATAATTTGTGCTAACATAACTTGGCAGCGTCAATGCTGCGGTTAGTATCTGCGTAGCCTTCATGGTGTCTGTTAAGTTTGCCCCAAATATAAGTTTTTGGATTGTAACTAAAACAGCAGTTTGCACAAAAAATATATTTACTTTTTTCAAGATGATTATTTTCAAGCAAGGGCAGATCCAGAAATTTTTTTCAAAAGAGGAGCGATTTACTTATCCTACATACTTTTTACTACTGGTTTGCAAATGTTCATCGCAAAAGTTTCGGACTTTAATTGTAAAACATTTCTATGGGAGAGCCTCAAACTTCTTTTCTACTAACTTTAACATTTCAAAGATCACCTAAAACTGCATTTTTTTGAACTTGAAAATCGAAAATTTAACAGTGGAGGTGTGGATGGTCTCTCAAGGGAAGGTCGAACGCCCCAACTCCCCTCCCTTGTATCCGCTCTAGATTTTCATTGATTAAAAATGGAGCTGGTGACATGCCGAATCAAGTATTGTGCTCTTTATTCAGTTGAACTATCAGATCTTGAAGGCATAAAAGCCAGCATTAAGATTTTTAAGGGGGTCGGGGACACAAAAATCGTCAAATTTTGCATTTTTTTTAATTATTATTTAAAAAATTACTCCGTTTTTTCTGCTTAAAAGGACGTTTGAATCGTGTTTCTATCTTTATTAGAACAAAAGATATAATTCTTTTTGTTGCCCGCACCTAACTAATGTGTATTTAATTTTAAAACTTGAAACGCGTTTTTCTCCATGATGCAATTTTTCCCGATTTCTTGCATTCAAACTCTTAAAAGTCAGGAACCAATGAAGATAAAGTAATGAAATTTGGAGCATGTCTTTTTCAAACAGTTTACTTTAATTTTTATTCGGCGATTTTGAAAAAAACGTTTCCTGCAAAAAATATGATTTTTTTTTAAGTATCTTCGAATTTTCGAAAATTTTTCTTCAAATATTTTTTATTTAATCAATATTTTTAAAATCGTCGAATAAAGATTAAAGCTTAGATATTTGTGCATATGTTTTTGAAAAAAAATTGAAAATTTACCAACAATATTTTGAGTTATAGCAATTTAAAGCAACCCCTTAAAAAAAATAAAAACAAAATAGATTAAAAAAAAATTTTTTTTTCATATTTATGTTGTGATTTTGTTTATAAATTAGATGGTAAATCAGTATTAAAAAAATTCAAAACTCTAAAGTATATAATAAAAATAATTTCAAAATGTGGCCCGGACCCCCTTAAAGGACTTCCAACTTGAAAATTTTATTAACACTAAAAAATTAAATCTGAATCGATAATTGTATTCAATGATCTAACTGAGAACGTCTATCAGTAGAATTATAGTTATCTTCAAATGTGTTAATAATAAATTATTTCGTGATGAGAACAAGCTTATTATATGTTTTTCAAAGTATCAATGGTAGACAGATAAGCAGGTGTTTGTCATGCAACCAAAAGTGCCCTTTTTCGCATTTAAATTAAAGAAAAAAGAAAGAAAAAGAAAAAATAATGAATTTTTTTTGCTAGCCATCAATTTCCAAAGCTTTTCCCAAATGTATAAGTTAAATGGCTCATTCTGAGAGTCCCAATGCATTTGAAGAGCTTGTTTCCAAACGGCGCAAGATCAAAGTTTTAAAAAATGACTTTTTTAATGGTCGCATTGAGAACGTGCTTTTTTTTTCACTCGAAAATTTGATATGTCACTTGATGCGTCACTTGACACAGCTTTTATTTTCGAGGCAGACCGTGCAAACGCTGGGCAACAACGCAGCTAGTAAATATAGAAAAACGTTAACTAATTCTGTTTCAATGCTAATTTTGCTCATGAATGTTAGATCCAAATTTTAAATGCTAAATCTCAAGAATTAATGTCAAATGCAACTTTTAAAATTGCTAAACTGTAAACACTGCCGTTGACTTACATTAAATATGAGAGCAGGGGCTGGTGTCCTTCTGTTCACTTGGACGTACGACATCACTTCTGCGGAATGACCTTCTCGAGCAGCCACGAAAGGTAGCCTTAAGATTAAAAAAAAAAATTAATTTGAATTTTGTCATCTTGAATTCAAATTATGTTTTTCGCAATCACGAGTGTGTGTTTGTATGTGTGTGTGTGGGGGGGGGGGGTATGTGTAGGCATGTAGGCATGTGTGTTTGTGTCTGTGTGCAGGCATGAGTGTGTGGATAGTTGTGTGTATGAGTGTTTGTGTGCGTGGGGGCGGGGTATGTGTATGCATATGTGTTTGTGTCTGTGTGCAGGCATGAATGTGTGGGAAATGTGTGTATTTGTAGGTGTCTGTATGCATGCGTGTGTGTATGTGTTTTGTGCAGGCATGAATGTGTGGGCAGTTGTGTGTATTTGTAGGTGTCTGTATGCATGCGTGTGTGTATGTGTTTGTGTATGTGTGTATTGTGTATGTGTGTATGGTGGTGTTTGTGTATGTGTTTGTGTGTGCGTGTGTGTTGGTGCGTGTATGTATGCGTGTGTGTGTAGGATATGGACGCAACCTGGAGACGGTTTTCGCTAGAGGAGCAGCTTCGTGAGGCCGGCCGACGCGACGGGTGGTGCTGGCAGAGGGTGGCGCCGAGCCGGTGGGAAAAATGATAGCACGCCAAAAACAGTCAAATAAAAGCAATAAGCAATCGTGATTGCTCAAAAAAAAAAAAAGAAAAGAAAAGAAAAAGAAACTAAATAAACACAATACAATGATTTGATTTTTTCCCCCGATGAATAAAAGGTTTTGCATTTAAGGATTGTGTCTAGGTGGTCAAATGTGTTTCTAAAAGTTATAAATTTGAGTCGATTCTCTTCAGAATTGTTTTCCATTTTATTCTTTATCCTGGGTTCAAATTATTCCAAGATCTCTTTTAATGTAAAGAAATTCGGGAAGGACTTTTCATCCATCTTTGCTGCGCAGATCGGACAGTTTTCCATCATATCACCCGCCTAGTCACCTTGCAAAACTTAGGTCTGAAACATTTATTTGCTGAAACTCGTCAGATCGCAAGATCGATAATGGCGTCATAGTCAAGAGAAGAATATACACCACGCTGTAAAAAACTGAGTTATAATTTTTCTGCTACACATTTTGTAGCCTATTGTCATTCGGTAATATTTGTTTTCACAGCGAAATTCGATACAAAAGGACGATTTGGTGCCCACGCGTCACACCTGCAAGGTATGGATTGCGGAACGAGGACCACACAGTCTTCGACGGTCCCGTAAGTGTTCCGTCTCGAAGAGATCTCGTCTCCTGCAGGGTTGCCAGACGTCCCGGATTTCAAGAGACAGTCCTGTATTTTAAACAATTGTCCCGCGTCCTGGGGAACTTCCATACGGGACGGCTAAAGTCCCGTATTCTAGCTGATAACAATATTTTACAAAGCGAGACATTATTTTAAGAGAAGAAAATAAAGTAAAACAAAAAATCTGAAATAAAAAGCAATAGAAAATCATGTGGCAGCAATCGCAAAAATTATTTTCGTTTTAATTTAGTTCTTGTTTTGGCGGCAGACCATGAGGAGCCGAATGATTGCTTCCACATTGCTCATTGACTAATGTTGGAAACATATCTCTGCGCATGCGTCGTCAATCCCAATGAAAACTTCTTATACTTTGATCAGCGACATTTTGTAAGGTTTAATGCTTTGTTACGATTGACTTTTTCAGATTTATCATGAAGAGACTTTCTATGTCGGATAGCACCCCTTAAAAATACCCAGTAATTGCCGCTACCTCAAAAATCCCCCCCCCTTTCACTCCTAAAAGCCTGTCCCGTATTTACTGTTCTTAAATCTGGCAACCCTGATCTCCAGGGTACGCCTCGGCTATCGTTGCCCTCCGACGTGCAAGACAAGAACAGTATCGCAGTCACTAGACGGGGTTCTGACTTAAAGGCGTTCAGTCATAATCCCACGGATGGTAGCTTCGCACCACTGGTCACTCGACCAAGCACATGTACCAAGTGCTTGAAGTTGCGGTTTCTCTCGTACTGAGCAGGATTACTACAGCAACGACGATCTTCAGTAGGGTAAAATTAACCTGTCTCACGACGGTCTAAACCCAGCTCACATTCCCTAATAGAGGGTGAACAAGCCAACACTGGACGAAATCTGCTTCTCAATGACAGAAAGAGCTGATATCGAAGGATGAAAAAGCAACGTCACTATGAACGCTTGGCTGCCATAAACAAGTTATCCCTGTGGTATTTTTTCCGATACCTCTTGCATAAAACTCTTAAAATCAAAAGGATCGATATTTCCCGCTTCGCGGTCCGTATTCGTACTGAAAATCAAGCAAGCTTTTGTCCCTATACTCTACGCGAAGTTTCTGTCCTCGCTGAGCTCGCCTCAGACACCTGTGTTGCCTTTTGACAGATGTACCGCCCCAGTCAAACTTCCTGCCTGACACTGTCCTCGGAGTAGATCGTCCCGGGGCGCAAGGCCCAGGGACTTAGAGCCAGAAACGTGGTCCCTTCGGACTGTTCTTCGCTTCACAGTCAGTAAAGACAGGATGAAAGTACAGTACCCGCCACTAATAAAATTATTGGATTATAAAATCAGCCGCTTTTTAAAATCAAATCTGGAAGAACAGAATCATTGCAATATCAAAACATGTTAAAACCATCTCTTAATAAAATCATTATCGCCGTTTTATAAAATCACGTTTGGACATCTTGCATACAAAATTGATAAAGAAGCACCAAGAAGTGAAGAAGGCGGTCTCAGAAGATAAGGAATCTCGTTGTCGGGATGGGACCACAGTATGTTTTAGACGGTTGTGGCGAGCGGATCTAAGGGCGGGGTGCCATGTCTAAAACATACTGTGGTCCCATCCAATCAGAAACCGGTAGCCACCACGGCTTGTGAATCCCATTCAATCAGGTACCAGGATCACCCAGCGGCTTGAATCTCATCCAATCAGGAACCTTATTCTACCAGCGGCTTGAGAATGCCTCCCAATCAGGACCAGCAGCGCAGCAGCAGTTTGCTTAAATACTGGAGCCACCGAAGCAAGGAATCAGTCTCACAAAACTCAAACCACTGATGATGGCTGCAGTAAAGCAAGCCGAAACGTCTGGAATTTTTACTCCAATTAGACCACGGCCAATAAGCCCGGAAATGTTATCTCCTCATATTGACGCCGGCCGTGAAAGCCTTAAATAGTATTTGCCCTTAATTAGTATTGTAATCTGGGGTTAGTACTTGCGTACTTTCTTTGAACATGCCCTTTGGAATAGGAGGGGCTCACTTGGGCTCGTAGACGATCGTAACATCTACGATGCAGAAATTTTCACCATTGAAGAGCACCAGGTCTGGTCTAAGCTTGCTTTTCACCGTGTGGAACGTATGCTCCTTAGTACCTTCCATTCAGGTTCCTTATCTCGTAATACTCGTTCCCTTAGGTCACAAACAATTTTGTGGTGCCGCCTGATTCTTCTAAGGGAGAACTCTGGACATTCAGATATGAGATGTCTCAGGGACTCCGTTTAGAACCTGCAACTCCTATTCCCTTCACATCCTCTTAGCAACGTTGCCCGTGTAGGTTAAGTATTTGTTCGTAACTTCAACATGGTGAGCCACTTTACTTGAGATAACGCTGTTGGACGTTTAGTTCAACTGTTTCCCCTTTGATCAGAAGAGAAGCACTATTTGCCCTTGGGTATTCAGGTCACTCCAGTTCTCTGCTTGCTCCATTCTCCACTTTCTTGACGCAAAGTTTGTTAGTGGAAAGTGGTATTTTATGCAGATCTTTTAATTTCAGGATCTTTGCTTCGACGCTCGAGTCCAAGAAGCGTTCCCATGCTCTCAGGGTTGGGTTTTGTTAATTCTGACAAAGTTTGAGATTTTACCTTCTGGTACTATCTTAGACATCAGTGGGATTCCCAGTCCCCCATCGTCTGGCTTCGAATAAAGCAGAAAGTTCGTCGTCGAAGGGTGAAGGTGGAGTCACTGTTTTACTTCCTTCCGGATGAGCCGATCTATCAGATTTAATGAAGCTAGGGATGTTTTCATCCCCATTAGCTCATATAACATTGTTGTTGTCACATATTTCTTTAGAAGTTCAATCTTCTGATCAACATTAAGTAGGTCTTCATCCAGATTTTCCATCCACTTCGACAAGCGTTCAATTGGAAGATAAGGTTGTAAGCCCGAAATGGGTGCAAAGGTCAAACCAAAAACTTAAAGTTTTGGTTGACTTGGATTTGTTGTATTTCTTCGTCGTTGATGCGTCAGATTTCTGAGCTCACATATGCTGAAAATTCTGGCCGTCTTTTCTGTTGTATCATTCTGTTTTTTATGGCACTGATCTTAAGACCAAAGACTGCAAAACTCCTCAACTATTTGTAGACTTGGTATTAGATCCTCCTGGTTGGCCGCTAAAAGGACGATATCATCGGCATACGCTAAACATAGTAGTCCTTCATTTCCACTCTTTGGTGTGACTCCAAGATCTTTCGATCGCAGGGTCCTAAAAAATGAATCTATGGCACTGTTAAAAAGAAGCGGGGATAATGGGTCTCCTTGTTTAACTCCTCTTCGCATTCGTATTTGTCTGGTCTCTTGACTACAGATTTTCACAGTTGTTATTGTAACCTTGTAGATCTGTTTTAGCAGTCTTACAGTCCTTCCTCACATTTTTGTGCCCTCAGGGCTCTCCACAAATGTTTGTGGACTATTGAGTCGAATGCCTTTGTCACTCCTTGGCTAAGTAGTTGTTGCAACAATTCTAGGTTAAAGAGTGCTCCAAGACCTTAACGGAACCTTACTTGGGCTACATCCAGCTCTACGAAAATGGACATTCTATCAGCCAAGAGAGAACTAATTAATCTTGCAAAGGTGTATTCCCTATGGTGATTGGTCGGTATTTACTCACGTCTGTCCTCGCCATATCAACTTTCGGGATTAGGGTGGTCCGACAGACATTTGTAATAGGTGGCATCCAGCTCAGTTTTAATCATCCATTTAGGGCTCTGGTGATTGCCGGACCCCAGCCTCTCTTATAGGCTCTCTTTAATGTGCATGGAGTCATGCCATCTGGTCCTGCTGCCCCTTTACTTTTTATCTTTAGACGTTTTTTAACTTCACTTTGTGTGAATGGTGCAGACAGGATTGAGCAGTTTGGAGTGTCCCGGAAGAGCGGGAATGTCCAACAGATATTGCTCCTTTCTTCGAAAAGTCACGCGAGCTTTTCCTCCACGGCCTTAATTTTGGGAACTGCACTCTGTTTCATCCCGCCTTCCAAGATGGCCTTCTCCGCCATAGTGCTTCATGTACCGATGTTTCTTGCCAAGGACTTTGGATCATTGTCTTGTTCGGAAAAGACGTACCACTCGACGTTGACTTGTGGGAAACCTTGCAGTAATGGAGTGTACCAGTTCTTTGTATTCCCTTCGAAGGGTTCCTTTCGTATTCTTATTGATTGGGATCTTTTCGTAAGGGCAACTTTCATAAACTGGCGCTTGTTGTACATCTGTAACTTCGTATGGAGTCCAAAAGCTGTAGTCTCGACTCATGTTATTGCTTTGATTTGCCATACTTTGCTTTATGCCTAAGCATCTCCCATTGCTTGTTAGGGAAAGCTTCAATATTAGCTTTTTCTGAATTTTCGGAGTTATCATGTGCGATCCCCGAATGATACTTCAGATTTTCTCCAACTCTTCTTTGCTCCATGCGGAATTCCTAACGTTTCTCTCTGTCACTCTGGCGTAATAGTGGACAGGGTGAAGTCTGAGTTGATGTTGGTAAAAGCATCGCCCGTTTGGCATTGCAGCGTATAGTTTCTTGTTCTATGCATGTGGCATTCCTGGCGCGGTGTTGAAGTCTGCATAGATTGCTCCACATCGGTCGCACTTCAATACCGGTCTTTCCTTGTGTTTCTTTAGTTGGTGTTTCTTGTACACTGCGAATGCTGCCAAACACTTCCGACAACGGTTGCAGATCCACCATGTTGGAGCTGGCCGGTTGATAGGTAGATCCTGTCAACAATAGAGATCCTAAAATTAGTTTTGGGGATATTTAACATATAACATTCAGTTCAAATTTTGTATACCGTTTGTGTATGACACAATCTAAGCAGAGAAATACTAATAGTAATAAAGTCCACACCTAAACAGCTGTGCGCACACCTTGAGCAGGTAGTCCCTTACCTATAGCAAATCCTGTTGAAATTGTGTACATCGCAGGCAGAACTCCGACGGTTGTACCTATATTACGCCCGCCTAATCACTTGGCTTTTGGGCATGCGTAAGGTAACCCGCGGTTTGGTAGCCAAGCTATCATAGTGTTGGGTCGTGCCGCTAGGCTCCTTCGCGCGAAAATCACAGCCATTATGACACGGACCCTGCGTGACTAAAACGCCCCTCAGGGCAGCACGCAAAAAACTAGAAAAAGAAAATAATTAAAATAGAACAAAAAACAAAACAAGAAGTGAACTTGAGCTTACCCGAATTGCCTCCTTCTCCCTTGGTATGTTGAACTGAGCTTGGTGGATGTTAAACATAGTTTCTATTTCCTCCTGAGTCCAGAATTTTCGTCTCTTGTTTGCTTTGTTCACTATTTCGACCTCTGTCAAGAAGTCGCCGAGTTGCGTGTTTTGCGAGGTAGAAGTCGGGTTGTCAGCATAGCTTTCTTCGGAGGGTTGAAAGAGGTCGCCTGCACTCGTTGAAGCTCCGTAGTTGGTAATTTTTGGGCCTCCCCCAAATATTTTTCGTTTCCCCATGGTCAAACTTATTTCTCGCTTTCTCACTTCTATAATGATGAGAGAAAATTTGTTGGTCTTATACAGGGTGAGTTCGATCGAATCTGCCATACGAAAGGGGGTGATAGAAGAGCCCAAGCGGAGTATAGAACCGCCCATTATCGTGTCAAATCCTTAACCGTAACCGAGTTATGGTAGATATAAGGAAAATGAGTAAAAAAGCAAAATTCTGAGAAAACGACCGATTTTTCTGATATTCCTGTAGGACTTACAAGGAAATTAAGTACATATTTAGAAAGAGCAGATTAAATCCTACAATATGACACCTTTACCATTAAGATAGTAGCATTTTACAGTGAGCTACAAGCTTTGAAACGTTGGACACACTCAAAATTGAAATGTCGCCAAAGTTTTCAAGCGACATTTTCAAAAACAATCGTATGAGCTACAATCGGTTATACCTACCAAAGACTGACCCGTTTTACTAGATTTCAAATGATACAACAACAAATCAATTTAGGCTTCAAGTTCAGAAGAAATTCGGGCTTTTGTTTGAAACAGTGTAAAAATCTGCACTCGTTGAAAAGGGAAAGCCAGCGAAGAGTCGCACTTTTGTGTTTTAAATTTTTTGTTTTATGAAAGCTTACTGCTTTCTTTCTTTAACAAAATGGTAGTTTTATATGAAAATAATAATTTTAGCATTTTATTAGGTGAAAAAACACAACAAGAGATAACAATAAGTAGAAATTACTCTCCCGTGCTCTTCACAATGGAAAATCATTTAATAAAAAAGTTACAATAACATCAATGAGCCCATTTAATCAATCTTCAAAATCTACGAAAGCTGCTGAAATTGGTCACCGCCACACCTAATACGCGCTCTTGCCTTTTTCCTATTCCGAGTCACAACTGGCTACAACTGTATTTATGTCGAGGACTGCATACTAAGTGCCTTGCCTCCATTATTTTATACACCGATAGATGGCAGCACCATCACCGGATCGAACAGTTAATGAGAATTTAGAACTAGTCCAGGAGCTAATAGCTACCTGGTGCTAGCACCCCCAGAGGTATCGTTTCACTTGGAGGACATTGAGACCACGAGCATATTTAACGTCGCCCAATCCCCTTTAATGACGACGGTGGGTCTCCAACCATCGAGGTTCGAGCTCAGGACCCTCCGGCCCCGAATCCGACACTCTACCGATCGGGCTACCACGGCCCTCTTGCCTTTTTGCGGACGGAAACAACCGTTACTCTTAGTGAATTTCATTTCTTAGCTTCACTTCATTAAGGCAGTCGCTCAATTCCTGCAAACTGGCTACTTCTGTTTTGTAAACTTCTTGTTTTAACAATCCCCAAACAAAGAAGTTCACTTGCGTCAGGTCTGGGGATCTAGGTGGTTCAGAAATAGGTCCCGTACGACCAATCCATTGGGGATACTGTTCAATTAGAAATTCCCGAACGGCATTTGAGGAATGTACTGGGGCTTCATCATGTTGGAAAATAATTTCCTCTCTCTCTGGAACAGGAATAGTACCAAGTAAGCCAAGCAAATGATAATCAATGAACTCTCAATATGTGTTTCCTTTTAGGTTACCTCGAAACACATACGGACCAATCAAATAATCTCCTATTACGCCAAACTAAACATTTAAGCTGAATCGAGTTCGGAACGATGAGCTTCGGGTTAAAAAAAGGATTATGTTCAGCATAATGATGCCAGTTATGAAAATTTATGATGCCCCCTCTAGTGAACAACGACTCATCTGTCCACAATATCTTTCTTAGAGAATGGTGTTCTTCAGTGTCTCGGGCTAGTAGTCATCTGCAAAATGTTAACCGCTTTTCTAAATCTGAATTGCGCAATTCTTGTACTAGTGTAAAATGATAAGGGTGATACTTGTTTTGGTTCAATGTTTTCATCACTTTACGTTGTGAAAGTCCACCTTCTCCAGCAATCGTGCGTGAACTCACACTTGGGTTTTCCACTACTCGGTCCAGTACATATTCTTCAACATCAGCAGAATGGTGATAATGCGAACACATGATTTGTTAATTACACGAGGGGACATGATAAATTTGCGTAACTAGACTCAGTCTGCTGAACAAAATCCATTTTTAAACCCAAGTTCCAAACTCGATTTAGTTTAAACTAGCTGCGTTGCCCGTCTTTGCCCGGTCCACCTTGAAAATAAAAATTGTGTCAGGTGACGTATATTCAACAATCAGGCGCAAAAAAAATAAATAAATAAATAAAAAAAACATCATGGTTTCCCTTCCAAACAATGACGACAGATATTAAAATGGTTTTAAGAAATTAAATCCAGAAAGACGGATTTAAAATGCGTAACTATGGAAACACAAAATAAAATAAGTTTAATGAATTAAAATGAGAACGAAAATTGTTCACAATTTGAATGGAATCGATATTTCTTAAACTTGATTTAAAAAGGCTTGTAACTTTTTTTCCTTTCGAGATAAAAGCTTATTTTTTTCGACCATAGGTCGAGTTAGATCTGGAGTAAAAAAGGTCGCTTTTTCCAATGGCGTCAAAGAGAAAGCTGTGGAACAATTCCTTCACTTTTTATTGATTTATTTAATGAAGGAAGTAGTGCCTAAATTTCAGCTAAGCTTACAAAAATTTGAGCTGAAAACGCAAATAACTCCCGCCATAATAAAGTTAGAGCATTGAAACAAACTGTGTAGAACGCGGAAAATTCTACCCTTTCTAACCATATGTGATATTACTATTTGCGAGTAATTTTTCACCCTCATATTCGGGAATTTGTGTGAAAATTGGACCTAAATTGGAATAAAAAAAGAACTATTCATCGAATTGTTTTCGAACTGGTCTGCAAATCTTCTCAGGACTTAAAGGAACAAACTGTGAAAATTTCAGCAAAATCGGCAGGGTAGTTCTCGAGTTTTGCGAGTTCAAACACACAGACGCTTTTTGGAGACTTAATTTTATACTATGTAGAGATGTTTGGCTGGTCGTAATTAGCGATCATTTGATGGGTCTGCATATGTTTTAAGGTGTTTTAATGCAGGAAGCAATATTTAGAGTTCATGGAACATCACTTGCCTGGCTTACTGGATGCTATTCCTGATTCGGAGAGAGCGGAAATCATTTTTCAACACGGTGGTAACTCTGCTCATTTTCAAATGCCGTTCGGAATTTTCTAACTGAATAGTATCTCCAATGTATTGGTCTCAAGAGTCCCATTCCTTAGCCACCTATATTGCCAGACCTGATACCAGTGAACTTTTTTTGGGGTTTCTAATCAGAAGTATACAAAACAGAAGTAACCAGTTTGCAGGAATTGCGCAACCGGTTTGATGGAGCAGTAGTAAAACTAAGAAATGAAATTTCACTAGGAGCAACGAATGTTTCAGTTCGCAAAAAGGCGAAAGCATGCATCAGGTGTGGCGGCGACCAAATTTCAGCATCTATTGTACATTTTGAGATTGATCAAACGTACTCTATGATGTTCGTGTAACTTTTTTAGCCTACTTTCCCAGTAAAAGTCAGAAAAAGAAGAAAAAAGCATGAAAGAAGGCTTAATGCATCTTAAAAATATCGCAAAAAAACAAAAAAAAAGTTAAAAATAAATAAAATAATTAAATAAATATCGAAAAATTAAAAATTTTAAAGTAGGGTATTGAGACGGGGAAAAATGTCTGTCGGTATGTCTGTCTGCCCACCCCCCCTAATAACTTTTGAATGAATAGTCCGATTTGAACAAACTTTTTTTTGATCGAAAGATCTCGGCGAGGACATCTCATTCCTATATTTCACTTTTTTATTTGAACTAATTTTTTTTTAATTTTGAACAGTTCAAAAAAACTTAACATTAGCGCCTACGGGGAAATTCAAGGCAATTCCGAACTGTGAGGCGAATTTGCTTCAAACAAACTTTGTAGGAAAAAGCGTTTGATAAAAAACTTGCATATAACATATCATTTTGATTCGAACAATTTTCCGTTCAATTTTGAACAGTTCAAATCCCTTAATATTAGCGCCTACGGGGAAACTGAAAGTCAATGTCGATTCCGTACTTGAAGGCGGATTTACTTCAAACAAATTTTGTTGGAAATAGCTCTTGACGCCAAACTCCAGACTCCGACAATTTAGGGGCACCTGACTCCGACTCCTGTGCCCGACAATTAATCGGACTCCGACTCCCCGACTTCGACTCTGACTTCGTAGCTTTGGCAAAAATTTATACACGGAGGACAAATGACTGACTCCGATTCTTAGATATTCGACTCCGCAGCTAGGGTTTTGACTGTGAAATAATTATTGTTGATATGACTTGTTTTCATTTTTACGCTAAAGTTTTAATTTAGGTATTCAGTTTTCGGCAAATAAACTCGAAGTCATTTACGTTTCTACATAAAGTTATGCGCAGACGATTTTTTTTTTTTTTTTTTTTTTTTGACAATGAAAATTATTTCTTTAAGTTGACATTTTATTATTTTTATTTATTTTGGTAAGTGCATTAATTCATTAAAAAAATTGTTTTTGGCAACAGGGGAAAAAGAAACGATTTTTTTACATGTTTTTTTTAATGAACTTATTAATTTTAATTATTATTTTTTCGTTTTGAAAGAAAGATTTTTTTAATGGAAAAAAGTGTATTAGCTGCTTTGTTTAAAAGTTGCTGCTATTCTTTTTTTTTTTTTTTTTTTTTACGCATCTAATTTTTTTTAGATGAGTGGGGAATATTTTATTCATAGAAATCAGCTTAAAGTATTTTAAAAATATGTTTGAAAAAATTTGCGTTTTTAGCTATTTTTGAGAATATTGATCAGGTACTAGAAAGTAGTATGGGTATACGGGAAAGTAGGCTCGTCTAGTTCTAGACAGAACTTCTTGTTATTAATGATTTCTCCTTTGTTAAAACCACGAAAAATGCTTTTTTCTTTCTGCTTATTGTTATCTCTTGTGTTTTTTCACTTAATAAAATCTAAAAAATATTATTTCGATACAAAAATATCATTTTCTTAAACAAGGAAACCAACATGCTTATGTGAAACTGAAAGTTTTAAACAGAAAAATGCGACTCTTCGCTGGTTTTCCTTTTTCAACGAATGCAGATTTTACACGGTTTCAAACAAAAGCCTAAATTTCTGCCGAACTTAAAGCTCAATATAACTTGTTGTTGTATCATCTAAAAGCGGGTTTTTGGTAGTCGGGTAGTTTGGTACTCGTTTGGTAGTTTTGGAAGTGGGTCGGTTTTTGGTAGATTTGACCAATTGTAGCTCAAACGGTTGTTTTTGAAAATGTCGATTGAAAACTTGGGCGCCATTTCAAATCTGACTGTGTCCAACGTTTCAAAGCTTGTAGCTCGCTGTAAAATGCGACTATTTTGATGAAAAAGGTGTCATTTTGAAGGATTTAATCTGCTCTTTCCAAATATGGTCTTATTTTCCTTGTAGGTCCTACAGGAATCTCAGAAATTAGTCGTTTTCTCAGAATTTTGTTTTATTTTTACTCGTTTTCCTTATAGCTACCATAACTCAGTTACGGTTAAGGATTGGACACGATAATGGGTGGTTCTAAACTCCGCTTGGGCTCTTCCATCACCCCCTTTCGTATGACAGATTCGATCGAACTCACCCTGTATATCAAGAGTTTCTAACATGGTCACGTGGGCTCAACGTGATTAATATCAAGATAAAATTCAATTTAAACATGGAAAATGTTCATACCTGTCAGAAGGGCCAGGCAATCCAAAAGCGTCATATTTGGCGATCACAACTTTATTGAACAGACGACACAGAACATGTACACACAAGAACAGAATCGGAAGTAGAATCGCCAGCTCGTCAGAATTGCAAGCAGGGAGGTAAAAGAACTTCTACTCCCTTGCTGAAGAGTGTTTTCGCGCGCTTCTCAGTGACGTTTACAGTTAAGTTTCAACACAAAGTTAGAGCTCCCTTCGCGGTACGCTTGCGAATGGCCTCCCTTTTGGTTTTACATATCCATAAAGAAAATGTCAGGTACCTGTCCGGTACGGTATCTCACGTGATCAACCGATTTCGTTGCCTCTAAAATTTGCATAACGTAGGCGTGACTTCCATTATGACGTCATTGGCCTCCTATTTGAACTTTGACGTCATATTGAAGCAAGTTATGACTTCATTTCATGTCATAAGATTCCTGTTTTTACCTTTAAAGAAGAGGAGAGGCTATTTTGTGTTAGGTCTGGCTGATATCCTTTTATTTGAGAGGAGGAACTGTATTTGGGATTGTTTTCGCTCGTTTAGAGTGACCAGACCACTAGGTGGCGCTGAGGTCGTATCTTGCTTCGCGAAGAGTGACGCCCACATACTGTTTCACTATTTAGTCGAGAGATGGCGCTGTAGTTCTGGTTTAGCAGTGACGTATTAGAATGTGACGTAAGGAGGGTGTCGACCTAAGGCCCCTATATATACGCGCCGACGCATCAGCTTAAGTTCAGCCTTTTTGGATCGGAGCGTGTGTTTGAGTGGTTGCCTTTTCTGGCAACGTATCGCGTTTGGTGCTTGTTCATTGTGATCGATTATTAGCGCCACGTGAATTGTTCATTAAATAAAATATTATTTTCGGCAAATTTGGCGAAACCCGAAACTTTGCTGTGGTATCCCTAGCAGCGCAACGCATATTGACCGTTCCCAAGCGGTAATTCTGTAATCCACGCTATGGCTTGATTTCATCCATGCTCAATAGATGGCGCCACTACTTTTTTCATGATTTTTTTTTACTTTATTTTCAAAAATGTCTTGTGTCTTTTGAAGTTTTAACGATGGATAGCTTATCATCCGGCTTTACTTATTCAAATATTAATATTACAAACGATCAAAACGAAAATTTAACTTACAGAGTAAAAGAAATCACTGATGAAAATGCTGCAAATGTAAGTTTTAAAATTTTTTTTCTTAATTTAATTGCGGATATTCCCGAAAAAAAAAAAGATTCTTAAAGGGACAGAACAGCCGATTTAAATTATTGGAATTAAAAAAAATGTGAAAATTCATGTGCCTAAAGGTTTAACGTTGTAATTAATAATTTAACCAACGGTCTAATTGATACAACTATATCAATTAGATAACATTATATGCAGTATTCGGGGGGGGGGGAGTACATGTATATAGTGTGAAATGTAAGTCAGAACAGCTCTTTTACAAAAGTACTCCAATAGGCTTTCTAGTTTTTTATTTATTATTATTATTATTTTTTTTTTTTTGAAAAACACAAAGACACACACACACACACACATATATATATATATATATATATATATATATATATATATATATATATATATATATATATATATATATATATATATATATATATATATATATATATATATATATATGCCAATGATTTTTTTTTTTGGTGGTGGGGGGGTGTGATCGCTTCCTTTGGGGGGGGGGGGGACATTCACCCTTAGTTTTATGTACCCATGTTTTGTAGCATTTTTTTAAAATTAATTTTCTGTTTAGTTTGTTCTTTAAGTTTTGTTGTTTTTTCCACCAGTACTTACATGTTCTTAACTTAATTGCTATGTTGGGCCTTTTTTGGTTAAAGATTTTTTAGATTGTATTTGTGTTTTAATAAAAATTGAATTAACTTCTCTTTTGATTGGCTTATACAGATTTAACTTAAATATGCTTGTTAATTTTATACACGGAACTGGTTACAGCAACACAGTGAAGATACAAAAAGTACTTGGCATGTTGCAACAACATATCCGAAATCAGGGAGATTTAATAAATACAAAATCAGCTATCGCTGTGTGCATAAGACAGACAGAAGAGTTTCTGGGGATGGTCCTTCAAAGCATACAGGATGCACTGCTAAATTGACAATCACAATGCAAAGGCAAGTTACTTTCAATTAAATGTTTATATAACAGGGTTTGAAATAAGGTTCAATTTCTAGAAGGGGAATGTCCCCCGTTACTTCAGATTCCAGGGGGGATTCTTTGAAGTTCGGGGAGAATTTTTATAAGTTCTGAAAATTTGTTTACAATTTTTTTTATAATTCATTTTTATTTCATTTTTCTCTTTATTCATTTTTAAATTATAATTTTTTTGGTGTAATATCAGTCCCATTTTCAAATAATTATTCCTTAATTTTGCAATTTTACTTTATTATTTCATTTTCAATAAAATATTTTACAACTAAGTAACATCACATACACTCAATTATTTTTTTTTTCAATAGAACATTTTCTGGTTCTAATTATCCGAATGGGGTTCAGTCCCGATTGTTTAGAAAAATATTTCTACTGAACAAAGACTTTTTTTCTGGCGATCAAAAAGTTCAAGTAAAAAATTGCCTATAATTTTCCAAAACGGACTGTCGTTTCCAGCAGTTTTCGGATCGCATTTCGACCGGCGGATCGGAATTAGTTGATATTGGCGGATCGGAATCGGTTGATGTAACCAGTTCTGCGTATAAAATTAACAAGCATATTTAAGTTAAATCTGTATAAGCCATTCAAAAGAGAAATTAATTCAATTTTTATTGAAACACAAATACAATCTAAAAAATCTTTAACCAAAAAAGGCCCAACATAGCAATTTAGTAAAGAACATGTAAGTACTGGTGGAAAAAACAACAAAAGTCAAAGAACAAACTAAACAGAAAATTAATTTTAAAAAATGCTACAAAACATGGGTAAATAAAACTAAGGGTCCCTCTACTAATGTGTCCCTCCCCCCCCCAAAAGGAAGCGATCACACCCCCCCCACACGAAAAAAAAAATCATTGGCATATATTATATATGTGTGTCTTTGTGTTTTTCAAAAAAAAAAAATAATAATAATAATAAATAAATAAATAAAAAACTGGAAAGCCTATTGGAGTACTATTGTAAAAGAGCTGTTCTAACTTACATTTCACACTATATATATATATACTCCCCCCCCCCCCCGAATACTGCATATAATGTTACCTAATTGATATAGTTGTATCAATTAGACCGTTGATTAAATTATTAATTACAACGTTAAACCTTTAGGCACATGAATTTTCACATTTTTTCTTAAATTCCAATAATTTAAATCGGCTGTTCTGTCCCTTTAATAACATTTTTTTTCCCGGGATTATCCGCAATTAAATTAAGAAAAAAAAAATTTAAAACTTACATTTTCAGCATTTTCATCAGTGATTTCTTTTACTCTGTAAGTTAAATTTTCGTTTTGATCGTAAGACATTTTTGAAAAGAAAGCAAAAAAAAAAAAATTCATGAAAAAGTAGTGGCGCCATCTATCGAGCATAGAAGAAACCAAGCCATAGCGTGGATTACAGAATTACCGCTTGGGATCGGTCGATATGCCAGCGCAACCATGAAAAATTCGATCCAAAATGGCTAAACTTAAGCTGATGCGCCAGCCTATCTATATAGCGCCCTATGTAGACCGTTTGACTCACATGACCAATCATGTGACTCAAACGTCACTCCCTATATATACGTAATCTCGTTGAAATAGTATTAATGTTCTTCCAGACGTGAGACGGTGTGTCTGAGAAATACCGTATTTCGGATCGTTTGAAATGGCTCTAAGAGAATTCTCCTTTTCGCTCGCGAAACCTTTTTCGAAACGGTTCGAGTCGTTGCATAAATCCGATTCTCATAATTATTTTCTTTTTCCGCACTTGACTGTCCTGCGTTTTTCAGCTTTTGCTCCCCATTTACTTCACGCCTCGATGAAGACAAAAATATATGAGTCGGATGCAGAATCTTAAGCGCACTCAAGAATTGCAAGCGTATTTAACGTGCCGAAACTTTCAAAACATTTATGAAGTAATTCATTAAAACTATCTTACTTGCATGAAATAATACATTTGATACATTAACTTCTATAAATTTTTAAAAATACATCATATTGCTCTTTAAATAGAAAAAGTGACCACTAATAAAATTGATACCACTTAAAATACACCACCAGCTCCATTATTCCATCCGAGGATTGCTGTTTCGCGCTTTTTAGCACTCATCAGCCCGGAATGGGAATCACATGAGCTGGAGGCGAAAAATCTCTAAAGGGAGCCAAGAGAGCCAAACAAACTGCTAGCTAATGTAGAATTAGCACACCAGATGAGTGACCGCAGCAATGGTACGGTTCAACTCAAAGATTGATGGCAAAGCATGGTATTTTGTAGTAAGTT
Source organism: Uloborus diversus (assembly GCF_026930045.1). Lineage (NCBI taxonomy): Eukaryota > Metazoa > Arthropoda > Arachnida > Araneae > Uloboridae > Uloborus > Uloborus diversus. The sequence goes on along the minus strand of NC_072737.1, from coordinate 167,365,357 downwards.
ACCGTAATTTACTACAAAATTGATACTATATAGCACTAGCGACTATCGAATTTCCAGTTTTGTCCTTTATTTGAGGTGGAAATAGTCTGCATTGTATACAATTATGTTGCTCAGTAAATTACCGCCCATTAGCCAGGGCTAAAGCAGAAATACGTGAAATACACCGCCGGCTCAGTCATTTCCAGCCGAGGACTGCAGTTTCATGCTTATTAGCACTCATCAGCCCGGCATAGGAAAGTGACTGAGCTGGAGATGGAAAACCTCTTAAGGAAGCCAAGACCAGTTTGTTTGGCACTCTTGGCTTCCTTAAGAGGTTTTCCATCTCCAGCTCAGTCACTTTCCTATGCCGGGCTGATGAGTGCTAATAAGCACGAAACTGCAGTCCTCGGCTGGAAATGACTGAGCTGGCGGTGTATTTCACGTAATTATGTTGCTGTTTTTTTACAAATTACGTGACAAAGATCTATGAACATAAATCTATGAAAAAGAAACGAATGGAAAAAATAAGGCTCACCTGGATGCAATGAGGCATGTTCCATTCGAAGCTCCATAAGCGGATGCGGCCACCAGTATGGGAATGAGAAAGGCCACTGGTCCAAGCATTCGGTTCGCAAATCCCTGTCGGAACAATAGTGTATGTTATGCGAATGTGTTCTTGAACCGGTCGCCGAGGGGGCGAGAATGGCCGCCTGCGGCGGGTTGGTGTACACTTACCTTCCCCTGATCGCATGCTGGGGTATATACTGCCGTGTACAGGTAAACGGCAGTATCTGCAGAAATAAGTTTTCGAGATATTTGAAGAAACGCGTTTTGGATTCAATACTAACAATAGGGAAATGTTGGAATTAGGCGTCTTTTTCGCACTTTTTTTTCAGCGGAAACCAAATAAGCGAGCTTGTACAATAAAGATAACGTACAATAGATGACAAAAATGTAAAAAAAATGAAAAATGAAAAATTTGCAGTTACTGCCCTTTACCTGCACACGGCAGTATACTAGGGTGGTTCAAAAAAACTTTTTTTCGGCTAGAGTCCAGGACACCCCCTATTTTTCTTAGACTTACTAATAGTATCATGCTGTAAAAGTTTTAGCTTCTTACTCCCCAAACATGAATTTTGGGGTAAGGGGTTGAGTATCCTCTTTCAGTTGAAACAGGAAACTAAAATTCTGCCAGTATATTATTATCCATAAGTCTAAAAATATTGGGGGTGTCCCGTTATCTAGGAGAAACTTTTTTTTTACATGTATTTTTCAACCACCTTAGTATATACAAATTTTCAATTCAACTGTTAGAGCAGTCCTACTCTATGGCAGCAATACATGGAAGCTAACTAGACAGCAAGAAAAAGAGCTTGATGCCTTTCAATCTAAAAGCCTGAGAAAAATATTAAACATATACTGGCCAAATAAAATATCGAATTCAGACCTGTACAAACGTACAAATTGCAAGCCGATAACCACACTGATAAAAAAAGCGCAGATGATCATGGATAAGACATGTTCACAGAATGCAGGCAATAGACCCTACAAGAACTGCTCTCACGTGGACCCCTGATGGCAAGAGGAAGCGCATTGAAGATCGGTGGATGTAGAATATTATGCAAATATATTCTTACACATTACGTTCAAATACTTTATGAACGAAGTGTAATTGTTTGCCGTCTTATAGTCTGCAAAAACTTTAAGGAAAATCGCCAAATTTTGCGAGTTTCGTAGAGTATAGGAAGAGAACTTTCTCACGCTTTGCAGATAGATTTCCTGGCACATGCAAACCGTTAAGTCCTGTGCTATCTTCTGTTTCTCGCCGAGTTTTTAAATTTGTTCAGATCGGATTTCGAAATTGCTACGCGGAGATGATTTGAGGAAGAAATTGTGACGTCGATCCGATGAGGAGGGCAACCGATTTTTGCTTCCTTTTACAAAAAAGGAGGTATTGTATTCGCGAAAAACTTTTCACTCAAAAATCGACCTTAATTTCCATTTTACTCATCCCCGAATGAATATTGAGTTTTTTTTTTCGACTCGACCAGACGTGGATAAGTACCTAAGAACGTATAGACACGCGATATATCCGTAATGACGATTAACGAGTTAATTACAACGAATTTTCTCGTGACTTCTGTATGTACGTATGCATGAATGTGCGAATATGCGTCGCATAACTCAAGAACGGCATGTCCTAGAAAGTTGAAATTTGGTATGTAGACTACTAGTGGGGTCTAGTTGTGCACCTCCCCCTTTTGGTTGCATTCTTGTGTTTCTAAATAGGTCTTGGGGTCTTTTGCCCCTTTTTGGGGGGAGGATTTTGGAAATCATTGTTAATTTCGATGTAAACTCAAGTGGTGTTACAATTTGTCGGACACTTGGCGATATATCGCCAGTCTATTGGTCGCCAAGTTTTGTCGCCAACTTGGCGACAAATTTGGCTTTTTTTTTTAAGCTGTTTTAATTTGACCACTGTTGGTGATATTTAGAGAGTAAACTACTGATTCACATTAAAATTGCCAGTAATGGGGAAATGACATTAAATTGGAGTAAAAAGAAGTCATGTGATGTACACATCAGCTCTTTTTTCCTAGAATAGGGCCTTTAGCCTTTGAATTTCCAAGAAAGAGATGGGCGGGACATGCTGTCCGCGTGTACCCCGAGTCCCTCCAACCTAATATTCTAAATGCAAGACCAACTGGCAAACGTCCAAGAGGTATTAGATGGCTGAATTGTTTGGAAGAAGACTTAAAAACTATCAAATCCTTAAAATTGGAGAAGTCAGGAAAAAAATAGATCTGACTGGAAGAAACTTCTGCAAAAGTCCAAGACCCACACACAATGGGTTGTCGAGCCAGTTATGATGATGGTGATGAGAACCTTTAGTCGTGGGTGCATATGAGTTAGCGAAGCCAAGCAGCACAAAGATACTGCCCGATCCAGTTAGGGGCCTGATCTTTGGGGTACTGTCAATTGGGATAACTATGCTAAGTGGGACATCTTTATCAGTTTTTGAAAACTATGATATTTGACGCTTTACTGAACTTGAAAACCAGTTAATAGCGGTTTTGTTTCTTAGTGCAATGAAAGTACTACCAGAGCAATTAGCTGGTTTTGGGACTTAGTATAAAGCACCAAATATCATAGATTTCCAAAACCGACAAACATACACCACATGGTTACGTTTTCCCGGTTAAAGCCCTGAATCGTAGATTAAGTAGCGACACGTCCACCATCTTGGGTCTAAACGATGCTTTCGTCCCATGGATCTGCTATGTACCGCACCAGTCAAACTTCCTGCCAGACACTGTCCTCGGAGCGAATCGTTCCGAAGCGCAAGACCCCGGGTCTATGGTAAAGTAGTGTATTTTGCTTCTTTATTGTGGTTTCTTATGAAGTTCATGTTAATCCACAAACAAGAAGCAAAACACGCTACACTCCATTATAGCAGACACAGGAAGGAAGTAGCATTTAGCCCCAAGATGGCGGACGCGTCGCTACATAAGCTACGATCTATGGTTTTAGTCCCAGTTAATGGCACCCGTAGACATGACAGTAGGTCACTCCTGAAACGCATCAGAAGCACGTACGGTACATCGATGAGGTTCTGAAGCAGCTTGCGGTCCGTAATCTTTAGTTGCTGCAAAAAGTGATATTTTTGGCATGACTATGCGGGACGAATACGGCATTCGTCAGCAGACGAAAATTGATTCTTTATCTTCAGCAGTTGCAAAATGGGGAATGTCTCAGCAGGATTACGCAAAACACGGTGATATGATCCGTGTAGTAACCAGGGTTGCTGAGTCGGAGTCGGACTAATTTTGGGGTAAAAGAGTCGGAGTCGGGAGTGTAATGCTTCAAAATTCCAAGAGCCGGAGTCGATCATTCCCCCCCCCCCTCCGAGTCCTTAACTCTGCCACTGAGCCAGAGCTACATCGGAATAAGCCTGATTTAGGGGTAAAGGAATTCGAGTCGAAGGTTCTAGAACTTCAGGAGTCGGAATCAACTATTATCTTCCTGCTAGCAGACGCAAATTAAATAGTCGCCACTTCTGTGTTTTTCGTCACCATTTTTTTGCAAACGAAAAAAAAAAAGAAACTAAACAACAAATTTGCTTTTAAATCAATACAAAAACACAAAAGTTATCCTTTCAAATAAAGGTTAAGAAACATAATTACTGGAATCAGAGCTAATAATGTAATCAAGCGTTAACTATTCGAACGGGAAGTTATTCATTTCTAAGAGAAGTGTTTCGTGATTACTTAAAATTGTTATTCACACTTTTGGTCAAATTTCATTCATCCATAATTTATTAACCAAGAGAAAAACGGAGATAAAATGTCCGGAAATAGAAGGAACTAATGATAACACAGGCGGGTAGGGTAGGGGAGAGTAGTGACCGGGTGGTGAACAGTATTAATACTTAATGTCGCCACTTTAGTCGCCATGTGGCGAGTGGCGCTATCTTGGTCTTTATAACTAGGGTAATAACATTCTTGTATGATTAAAAATGAAAACTTTTCAAAAATGTATTTACTTGAGAAAAACAACATTACTTTTCGGCTCCCCTAATACTGAGGGGAGTGCACAATGGGGGGAGGGACATCTGTTGGCCCGGGCCTAAAGAGGGCTCAATATTTTTAAAATTTGGCATGAAATATAGGGGTAAACAATATGGAGGTGGCCCAGAAAAGTCATTTGGACCGTCCCCAAAATTCCTGTGCACGCCCCTGCTAATACTATTACTCAGGGGAGTGCACAATGGGGGGGGAGAGCGGGGAGGGCGCACCTGTTGGCCCAAGCCGAGGGCCCAATATTTTTAAAATTTGGCGTGAAATATAGGGGTAAATAATATGGAGGAGGCTCGGAAAAATCATTTGGACCGTCCCCAAAATTCCTGTGCACGCCCCTGCTAATACTATTACTCAGGGGAGTGCACAATGGGGGGGAGGGGACACCTGTTGGTCCGAGCCTGAAGAGGGCCCAATATTTTTAAAATTTGGCGTGAAATATAGGGGTAAACAATATGGAGGTGGCCCAGAAAAATCATTTGGACCGTCCCCAAAATTCTTGTGCTCGCCCCTGCTAATACTATGAGGTTCTAAAGATGAACTTACCACAGCTACAGCTTCAGATGCAAGGAGCTCAGATGGCGAGAGAACCGTGAGGTAGGCGATATTTGTCGCCGCGTAACACAACGTCACCATGGGAATACCAATGGAGATGGATCGGGGCAGGTTCCTGTTAATAAGAAACATTTAGCTGGACACGAAATAGCCACCATATAAGCTTTGATTAAGCTTCTACATGAAATATGAATCTAGAAATCTTATGCATTAAAAAGCGAGTGTATCAATGTATCTATCTATTTATGTCAATCTTTCTTCTTCCGAAAGTCAGAGAATTGACGATCGAACCAAGTATCGATAGATTCGAAATTCTCCGGACATAATGTTTAGGCAGTTTTTGTTTTGCTATGACTTTAATTAGAGGAGATGTAAGTTAAAGGCAAAATCACAAGAACTTTTCTGCCGCCAAAAGGAAAACTTACTCTGCCAAATCCTACACTTGGAACTTCTTTTTTCAAGGTTACGTTTTTCTAGTCTCTAAAAATTAGGGCCAATTTCTTCTAAGGCTCATTTTCTCTCTTCTATAAAAAAGCAAAAGTGAATGAATGATTCGAGTTAATCTTTATCTTTACTAATAATTAAGCTGAAAGTCTCTCTATCTGGATGTCCGGAGGATGTCTGGATCTCTGTGACGCGCATGGCGCCTAGACCGTTCGGCCGATTTTCATGAAATTTGGCACAAAGTTAGTTTGTAGCATGGGGGTGTGCACCTCGAAGCGATATTTCGAAAATTCGATGTGGTTCTTTTTCTATTCAAATTTTAAGAACAAAACTATCATAAGATGGACGAGTAAATTACGAAATTATCATAACGTGGAACCGTAACATGTGTACAAGCCAATTGGCGAGAAAATTCACCATAGATTATTTGTAAATATACAGGCGAACCAAAAGACCTTTTAATTTTTCTATTACGGGCAACGCCGTGCGGGTACCACTAGTGGTAAAGTAAAGGCACGCGGCAGATTGTTCTAGAGATGCAGCCGCGCAGAAAATTTATGTACTACTTACTAAAATTAATGCACCGCCGCATTTATCAAGAAGGGGGCGGTGTACTTTGGGGGCTTCACCCTATCGTTGGTGTACACCAATCTGCAGCATGCAACTTGTCGTGTCAGCCGCCGAAAGCGGCTAAGCTAGCTGCCTTGGCGTCTGGTTGAATTATAGAACCTAAAATCGGTTAAAATTAAGCTGAATGAAATAATAAGAATTTGATAAGTCATTTAACCAGGGCCGTAACCAGACTTTTGTTTCGGATGGGTTTTACCAAACACATTTTTCCAAATATTTATATGGTCTATCAAATTTGGTTTCATGTGTATTCTATTGATTTTTGTAACGATAGATTATCTAATTAGAGGGAAGGATGTTCTTACAAAACGCCATATTGTAACATAGTTAATAAATTTCTCAATAACTACCATAAACACAAAGTGAGTTTGTACAATTTTTCAGTCATACTAATTTCATTTCACAAATAAAATTAAAATAATAATAACAATGTTATTTTTGTCACCAAAATATAAATAAATAAAATAAATAAATAATGGAAAGCATTTCTTTGGATGAAAATTTTCGGAGGGGATTTGAACCTTATAAAACCACCCCCTTGCATACGGCCCTGATGCCCCCCCCCCACTTATAATGACAGAGTTAAAATTTTGTTGACGTAAGAGCAACCGAAACATCCAATTTAATCATCGGAGTAAATTGGAATGGCTTTTCTCGTGACGTCTGTATGTAAGTGTATATCTACATATGTTCGTGCGTATTGTTACAAATCCTGTAAATAGTAATTATTGTAGGAACGTAACCTGTAAATAGTTTCCCGTAATGAATATACAACCCCTTTTTCATTCGGCTAAATTATACGACCCCTATTTTCTTTCTTTTCATTGATAACGGTCTACTACTTTACAGAAGCGTGTGGAATATTTGAGAAATTTCTTTTCGGTGTATTTAAGCCGTTAGCGATGGATAAACAGTTAGTTTCGATTCAGATTTCGAACTGTGAGTGTGTATTAGCTCTGTTTATAGCGAGGCATTTCGCTGTGTTGTTTTCGTATTTGGAAGTAAGTACGTGTGTAAACGTTGAGTTTACGGTGTTGTGTGATAATTGCTTAATTGCTGATGAATAATTTAGCAGTTGTTGACGATCTTTCCTGTACATAGTGTAAATAAATTTCCTGTGTTTTTATCAAGAACTGTGTTTTCATTTCAAGAGAGTGAAAGTCGCACCGAATCCGTTACAGTATGAATGAATGTAGTATATACGGGCATAAGCATGTATGTCTGCGTAAGTGCGACGTGCTTGTTCGTAATTCGCAGAGGCGTAGCTAGACCCGACTTTCGGGGGGGGGTTTCTTCTTTTCTATATATATATATATATATATATATATATATATATATATATATATATATATATGTGTGTGTGTGTATATATATATGTGTGTATATATATATATATGTGTGTGTGTGTAGATATATGTGTGTGTGTGTGTAGATATACAGTCTAAGTAAAAACTTTAAGGCCAGTATAATTTTCTTTGAAAAAATGAAAATGAAATTAAAGGGATTTTAATATTATTGTATTATTAATTATTAATGTTCATTGGTAAGAAATAACGTAACAGACAGGATTTGTAAAGCATGCAATAACCAGAAAAGCAATGGTTTATTCAAAGTTAGCATTTCAGCTTGAGTAAAAACTTTAAGGCCACTAGCATTTTTAAAAAACTGCAAGTACCCATACTGTAATAAATGTCACCTCAGTTAACAAGATTGTGGAAACCCTTCAACTTGCAGTTTTGTGATTAATTTCTTCAAAGTTTTTGTCCTACTTGTGACGATATCGTAAGGTAAAAAGTTAACTGTTCAAGAAAGAGGGCAGATTGAAGCTTTTTCTTCAACAAGGATAAGTAGGCGTAATATTGCGAAAAAATAGGAAGATCGAAGACTAAAGTCAACATTTTTGTTTGATTTAAACACAATTAGGGTAAAAAAACCCAAGAAAACTTAAAGCTTTGTCCTCGTGTCGTGGAAGAAGAGTTTGGAAATTATTACATTATCTGAAAAGTACTCAACCAGGAAACTTATTTAGACGATAGGTTTAAATGTTTGTCAAAAACGATATATAACACAATTAGAAGGTGTGAAAATTTTATTAATGCTGCAAAATTGCTTAAACCTCATTTATTGAAAATGCACAATATAGAGCGTTTCAACTTTAGCTAGGAAATCATGACCTGGGATAACCAATGAATACAAATAATTTTTTCTAACGAAAAGAAGTGAAGTTTGGGTGGACCAACCGGACGGAAGTACTATTGGCATGATTTACGAAAAGAAAAAGAAATATCTTACAAGCACCAATTAGATGGAGGCTCTGTCAGAACTTAAGAGTGCTTTGCTTACAATGGTTGTGCTCAGTTGCGTTTGTTTCATGTAAAATGAACTCACAAGCATATCAAAATTTCTTCCCAAGTCATCTTTTATAAAATGCTAAATTTATTGCTGGGGAAAATTGAAAATATCAGCAAAACAATGCATCTATCCTTCCGAGTAACAGTGCAAGAAATAGACTCCAAGTAAACAATGTTGAAACTTTGAAATGACCAACTAAGTCTGCAGATCTTAACCCAATAGAGAACTTATTGGGTGACTTAGCGAGAAGAGTTTATACAGAGGAGAGACATTTTATTTCATCAATGGAACTGAAATCTACCATCGAAGATGAATGGTAAAAAATACATCCCGAATTTTGTCAAAAACTAGTTTCATTCATGAAAACAAGAATATTTGAAGTAATTTGAAAGAATGACTCCCACACAAGCTTATAAATATTTGAATTTTTGTCCTCATATGCTTTTTTCTATGTTGGCCTTAAAGATTTTACTCAGGTTCAAATATTGATCAGTAATATTTTCTGATAATGAAACACTTACAATTTTTTTTTTTTTTTTTTTTTTGTCTTTTTTACTAGTATTTAAGGTTAATAATTATCACTCATACGACGTTTTGATCCTAAGATTAAGGTGTGTCTAATTTCTCAAAAAAGTGCACTGGACTTAAAGTTTTTACTCAGACTGTATATGTGTGTGTGTGTGTGTGTGTGTGTATATATATGTGTGTGTGTATATATATGTGTGTGCGTGTATATATATTGTTACAAATTCTGTAAACAGTAATTATTGTAGGAACGTAACCTGTAAATAGTTTCCCGTAATGAATATACAACCCCTTTTTCATTCGGCTAAAGTATACGACCCCTATTTTCTTTCTTTTCATTGATAACGGTCTACTACTTTACAGAAGCGTGTGGAATATTTGAGAAATTTCTTTTCGGTGTATTTAAGCCGTTAGCGATGGATAAACAGTTAGTTTCGATTGATATTTCGAACTGAGAAGATTTTTGCTCTGTTTATAGCGAGGCATTTCGCTGTGTTGTTTTCGTATTTGGAAGTAAATACGTGTGTAAACGTTGAGTTTACGGTGTTGTGTGATAATTGCTTAATTGCTGATGAATAATTTAGCAGTTGTTGAAGATCTTTCCTGTACATAGTGTAAATAAATTTCCTGTGTTTTTATCAAGAACTGTGTCTTCATTTCAAGAAAGTGGAAGTCGCACCGAATCCGTTACAATTTGGCGCCCAACGTGGGGCTTCTTCTGGACTTTCTTGGAGTAAGTGTGACTTTGGACATTTTTTCATAAAGACTGTTTGAATTTATAGACTTTGTTTTTATGGTGATTACTCGCGCAATGGATGACCAATTAAAACAACTTCTGGAAGCAATTAATGCTGTGAAAAGTGACTTGACCGAAAGTTTGGTAGCTAATCAAGAACAATTAAAAAATGAATTGGCGGCTAATCAAGAACAATTAAAAAGTGATCTGACTGCAAGTATGTTGGCAAATCAAGACCAGTTAAAAAGCGATTTAACGGTGCTGAAAAAGGACTTAACGTCTAACCAAGAAGAAATTAAAAACGACCTTATTTCGGTAAAGACTGTGATGGAAAATAAATTTAATGACATAGAGCATCGAGTTGATGCAATTGAAGAAAAATTTGATACCGTTGAAAGCCGATTCAATGCTGTAGAAAATAAATTTGAAGATGAAGATAGAAGATTTCATCTACTTAAAGAAGAGATCTTTAAGGACGTGGAAAGGAGATAGGCGACCGCGGAAAGCAGCTCTGTACAGTTTGGCGCTCCCACATCGGTTGCTCGACCGTCCATTAAACTTGCCACATTTGATGGGAAAACTTCGTGGCAGGTTTACAAAACTCAATTCATGATAGTGGCGGAAGCGAACGGATGGGACTCTGCTACCAAGGCCTGTCATCTTGCAGCATCCCTGAGAGGTGACGCAGCGGACATTCTCCAGACCCTTCCGGACAGCCAGCGCCTGGATTTCGCCGCCCTCACATCTGCGTTGGAGCTTCGCTTCGGTGAGAAGTGCCAGAAAGATTTCAGCCGACTCCAGTTGAAATCCCGTTTCCAGAAAACTGGGGAAACCCTGCAAGAGCTTGCGGCGGACATCGAGAGACTGTCTCATCTTGCTTTTTACGACTGCCCTGCGGATGTTCGAGACAACCTGGCACTCAACTACTACATCGACGGGGTTCGAGATCCGGAAATCCAGAAAGCTCTACGGATGGCGGATGTCAAAGACCTGAATTCTGCTGTTGTGTATGCGATGAGATACGAGGCCGCCCAAGAAGCAACCCGTGTGGATCGCCATCTAATCCGGACTCAGGAAGCTGTTGAGTCTGATTCCAGGTCGTCCCACCTCGCTGAACTTGAGAGACAACTCGGTGACTTGACAAGACATCTGAGCAGCATAACAGCCCAAAAGAAACAAGAGCAGAAGTGCTGGAAATGCGGTAGTGAAGGACACCTGCGAAGGAGTTGTCCGGCTCGCCAAGCTACGCGAGGGAAGGAAATCACCACCACTAGAGCTCTGCAGATTTCCTCTTCTAGTAGTGGCAGTGATGGACTTTTCATTTACGCACATGTAAATGGGAACCCCTGCAGACTGATTGTCGACACTGGAGCCAATGTGACAATCATTAGGACAGATGTGGCTCGTGAATTTGGATTGAAACTGCTGTGGACATCGCCACGCGTAAGTCTCCAGACTGTGACAGGTGACAAAATTGAGATTGACGGTAAAGTGGACTTGGAAATAGTGTTTGGGAATGCCACCTACCATCATACGGCATTCGTCGCTAATATCACGGACCCCTTCATTCTCGGATTGGACTTTTTGAAGAAATATGACTTCACTCTCGACTTCAAGACTAATGAGCTGCACTCGATGAGAGAAGACATAGCCGTTTTCCCTGCAGAGAGTGATGTAAAATCCGCTCATCAAATAATAGCTCAAACAGATTTATCGATTCCCTCAAGGTCAGAATCATTAATACCTGGCTCCCTTGAAGAAAGCATAGTTTTCGATTTGGACTCATTGAATACCCTAACCTAAGCAATAACCTAAAAGGAGTGCTGGTAGCATTTACGCTTGTAGACCTTTCTAAGGATGTAATTCCTGTGAGAGTCGCCAACGTGAGTGAAAGGCCAAGGAATATCTGGAAAGGTGAAGTGTTAGCAACTTGTACTCCAGTAAACTGCATCATTAGAAGAATCAATTCCCCCGAGACTGTGTCTTCCGAGTCCTTGACATCGAAGTTAATTGGGAGTGCACCATTAACGAAAGACCAAAGAACTGCTGCGGAACAATTGGTGGATGACTTCAAGCATCTGTTTTCATCTACATCGGAGGATGTTGGCCGTACGAATTTAACGCAGCATAGGATCTACACTGGAGAACACCCCCCTATTAAACAGCATCCAAGACGACTACCGTTCGCCAAGAAGGAAGAGGTTGAGACCCTCCTGAAAGAGATGAAGGAGAATGATGTAATCGAACCTTCATCCAGTCCTTGGGCCTCTCCCATCGTCTTGGTCCGAAAGAAAGATGGTTCCACCAGATTTTGTGTCGATTACCGACGACTGAATGAAATCACCGAGAAAGACAGTTACCCTCTTCCACGGATCGACGACACCTTAGACACTCTTTCCGGACACAAGTGGTTTTCGACCCTGGACTTGAAGAGCGGCTACTGGCAGGTTGAGATACACCCTGATGACCGAGAGAAGACAGCGTTTACAACTGGACAAGGCTTATGGCAGTTTAAAGTGATGCCCTTCGGCCTCTGCAATGCACCAGCTACGTTCGAGCGTCTTATGGAGACAGTGTTAAGAGGACTTTCCTAAGAATCCTGTCTGGTCTACTTAGACGATATCATCATCGTGGGACGCAGCTTCGAAGAACATCTGGCAAATCTTAGGAAGGTGCTGCAAAAGCTTAAGGAAGCCAGTCTGAAGTTAAGCCCGTCCAAATGTAATTTGTTCCGCCGGGAAGTGAACTACCTTGGTCACATCATCTCTTCTGAGGGTGTACAAACCGATCCAGAGAAGGTATCTGCGGTCAGGCGTTGGAGTCGTCCCGAAAACATCCATCAGTTGCGAAGTTTCCTGGGGCTCTGCACGTACTACAGGAAGTTTGTGAAGGGTTTTTCCAACATTGCACGACCTTTGCATAAGCTGACGGAGAGCAAGCAAAAGTTTGAATGGTCCAAAGAATGCGAAGATGCATTTCTACGACTGAAGGAGGCGTTAACATCAACGCCTATCCTCGCCTATCCTCAGCCTGAAAAATCCTTCATCCTGGACACTGATGCGAGCAACGAGGGAATTGGAGCTGTTTTATCCCAAGAAATTGACGGAAATGAACATGTCATCGCTTACTGGAGCAAATGCTTATCAAAGTCGGAGCGAAATTACTGCGTCACCAGAAAGGAGTTACTGGCCATAGTGAAAGCTGTAGAACACTTCCATCATTACCTCTACGGCCGAAAATTTCTGCTTCGGACAGATCATGCCTCGTTAACTTGGCTTTTGAACTTCAAGAATCCAGACGGCCAGATAGCCAGATGGATACAGCGGCTCCAGGAATATGACATGGAGATCAAGCACCGAAAAGGGTTGTCTCACGGTAATGCTGACGCTTTATCAAGGAGACCCTGTCCTGAGAACTGCAATTATTGTTCCCGAATCGAGAAACAGTATGGAACGACTAGCCCTACCGCCTATCAGGTGACAGTGACTCCAACATCATCAGAACCTGATCCATGGAGTGATGACCAAGTTCGAAAAGATCAACTTGAAGACCCCGACATAAAACCAATTTTAGAGTTCATGGAAAGTGACAGTCGACGCCCTAGCTGGCAGGACGTTTCCATCTTCAGTCCTGCAACAAAAAGATACTGGGCTTTATGGAACTCACTCCATTTACGGAACGGCGTGCTACACCGGAAATGGGAATCTCACGACGGCAAGACATCTAGGTGGCAGTTACTACTTCCTCGATCCAGGATTTCAGATGTTCTGAAAGAAATACATAGTAGTGCGACTGGAGGACATTTTGGTGTCTTGAAAACTCTCAATAAAGTTCGGGAGCGCTTCTTCTGGAGCAAGGCGAAGGATGACGTGGAGAAGTGGTGCCATTCTTGTGACGCCTGTGCTGCTCGTAAAAGACCGAAGAAGAGAAGCAGAGGGAAGCTACATCTGTACAACGTTGGAGCTCCTTTCGAACGAATTGGGATCGACATCCTGGGTCCTCTACCAAGAACTGCTGATGGGAACAAATACATTCTTGTTTCCATCGACTACTTCACCAAATGGCCGGAAGCATATCCCATTCCAGATCAAGAGGCTACTACCGTAGCAGAGACTCTAGTCCAACATTGGATCTCGAGATACGGAACACCTTTGCAGATTCATTCCGATCAAGGGAGGAATTTCATCTCTGCTGTGTTTAAGGGCCTATGTCAAATTTTCGGAATTGAGAAAACTAGGACAACACCACTACACCCACAATCGGACGGCATGGTGGAGAGATTCAACCGCACAATCCTGAATAATCTCTCGCTTATGGTATCCAGAAATCAACAGGATTGGGACAAGAAGCTACCTTTGTTCCTGCTGGCCTACCGCAGTGCTGTCCACGAGACTACCGGATATGCCCCATCTCAGATGCTCTTCGGACGAGAGCTTCGGCTACCTTGTGATCTCGTCTTCGGTCGTCCTCCGGATGCGCCTGCATCGCCTGAGGAGTACATCCAGGATCTCCAGGCCCGGTTGGAAGACGTTCATAACTTCGCACGAGAGCGAATCAACATCGCGGCGGAGAAGATGAAGACCCGATACGACACAAGGTCTACTGGACATGAATTCAACGAAGGCGACAAGGTTTGGTTATGGAATCCCATCCGACGGAAAGGTCTTTCACCCAAATTGCAGTCGCATTGGGATGGACCCTACAAAGTCGTTAACCGACTAAATGACCTCGTAGTGAGGATCTAAAAATCACCTAATGCAAAACCTAGGGTTGTACATTATGATCGGTTAGCCCCATACTATGGCCATAGTTCACGAGTATTACGTAAACAACCATGGTTGATAACATAAAAGTTGTAGATAATTTTTGCTTTTAATGTTTAGTAATATTTCTTGTTATTATTGTGTTTTCTGTATCTGTTAGTTATTAATTAATGTGTATATTTGTAAACTTGTGATAGAAGTTTGGCACCCTTTCTGGGGATTGTACTGCCCGGGACGTGCAGTCCTTAGGAAGGGGGCAATGTTACAAATTCTGTAAATAGTAATTATTGTAGGAACGTAACCTGTAAATAGTTTCCCGTAATGAATATACAACCACTTTTTCATTCGGCTAAAGTATACGACCCCTATTTTCTTTCTTTTCATTGATAACGGTCTACTACTTTACAGAAGCGTGTGGAATATTTGAGAAATTTCTTTTCGGTGTATTTAAGCCGTTAGCGATGGATAAACAGTTAGTTTCGATTGATATTTCGAACTGAGAAGATTTTTGCTCTGTTTATAGCGAGGCATTTCGCTGTGTTGTTTTCGTATTTGGAAGTAAATACGTGTGTAAACGTTGAGTTTACGGTGTTGTGTGATAATTGCTTAATTGCTGATGAATAATTTAGCAGTTGTTGAAGATCTTTCCTGTACATAGTGTAAATAAATTTCCTGTGTTTTTATCAAGAACTGTGTCTTCATTTCAAGAAAGTGGAAGTCGCACCGAATCCGTTTCAATATGTATATGTGTATGTATATGCATATATATATATATATATATGTATGTATATATATATATATATATATACATTTTTTAGTATTAAAAAAAATAAGAGGGAGGTGAATCTTACGTACTTTGGAATGGGATGCCCCAATTCCGATACTTGTGTCAAACAAAACAAAAGCTAAGAATTTTTTATTTTTTTAATGTTGTGGAAAATTCAACTTTTTTTTTTCTTTTCCCTCCATTTAATTTAAAGTGAAATTTTCTAGCAACATCTTGTCAAAACCAGTCTATCCAAATCAGGGGGAAATCAAATATCTGATGAGCGTGTTCCGTTCACTTCAATGTGACTGCTTAATTCAGAGGCTAACACATCTACAAAAGCTGGCATCCCTGAAAGCTAATAGATACTTCCATTTCCACCTGTAAACTGGATGTTTGACTTTCAATTTCATCGGTGGTCAGACTATAAAGACTATTTTTACTAACTTGGTTTGCACTAAAAGTATGAAACAAAATAAAAAAAGACTTCTTGAAGTTTAATTCGCAAAAAATGAAATTGCTTTTCATATCGTTATATTTATATGTTGCTTTTTATGTATTTACATTTACGCTAATTCTAAAGCAGTTAATAAAATTTGAATAAAAAAGTTATTGAAGAAATATTGACGGTAGAAAGTTATTCGCTCAACATCATACCATCAGTTCTCCTTTCAAGTCTTTATTTTTTTTTTTTATTAGCTGCTTTAGAATTTACATAAATATCTTTTTGAGAGAGCTACAGCAATTTCGGGTATTATAGACAGAAGTCTTTTTTATTTTCTACTTTTTAATCCGAACCAAGCTAATAGAAATAATCTAGATTCATTTCGTTTTTAAACATTTTATTCATGTAATGCTATGCAGTTTTTCTTTTGAATTAAAATAAAATTACCTTCAGAAGGGTCCGATGTAACTAATGCGGCATTGCAGACTGTACTTCGTTTTCTTCACACGACGTTAACTTTCTCTTTTTAGAGCAATCCTTTTCGTCATTTTAATTTTTTTCTTTGGATTGAAAAAAGCCTGTTATCGGTTTTTCTCGCTTCATTATGCAACAACTTTCACTTAGAATGTACTATTTTAAACAGACTATACGTTTCCAAAAGAAAACGCAGTAAATACTGGCTGAAAAATCAATGTGATTGCAATGGATACTCTGGTTAGCAAAGGTCGTTTTGACTATGACCTATGACACACACGAGACCAGACCAACAAAAACCTCTATCGTCTCGAATTCCGGCTATGCTATCATTTTTGGATTCGAAGCCCAATGATCTTTAAAGCAGCAAACAAAAACATTTTCTTCAACTCAGAAACAGAGGAATTGTCTTCAAGAGTTGAGGAGGCAGTGGAAAAAAAATTGAAATGCGTTCCACGAATAGGCTTTCCAGGAAGATTAACCGAAGGACAGTCGTTTCGCGCACTTTCTTGGAAGAAGAGTAAAGGGGTGAAATTCACAGGTTTTACATATGTAAGATGAACATTTCAAGTTCATGGTTTAAGGTCCTTCAAGTTAAAAGCCATTTCGCTGTTATCTGGATTAGTACTGTTCTTTGGTTGCTCTCTTTCTTAAAATTGCGATTCCTTAGAAAACCGAAATGATAGGAGTGAAAAGAAAGTATAAGTTTTTTTCAAGTGATGAAAAAAGGAAAATCGTAGAATACTGGCCAAGTTAGATTTCCTGCAGTTGCTAACCTCAAGAGGATAAATAAAGATTCTAAAAAAAAAAAAAAAAAAATCAGGGACCGAAAAGCAATAAAAGACTTTTTCTTGAAAAAGATATGCTTAAAGTTTCTTTTACTGTCAAAATGATTCCTTAAACTCGCAATAAAGCACTCAATAATGTAATAATAGAATAAATACCTAACAAAACTAATAAAGAGGAATTTTAATCAAGAGCCCATATTGTCTTTAGCATCGATTTCAAATTTTCACTATCATTTTTCAAATTTCTATAAAAAGTTTCTTAAGCCCCCGTATTTCAAAACTCTTTATCTCGATTTTTTTCGTTAATGTGAAATTCGAAATATACAGATTCGACTGTATGCAATATTCCCACTGCGCGGCTCATTCAATTAAATATATTTAACAATTTGCAGAATCTATGACAAAGAAAGGCTGCATATACGTGGATTTAACAAATCAATCTCATTTCTAAAGCGAAGTGTCAAATTTCACTCAATTATCAAAAAATTGTCGCTGCAGAGGGAGACGTGTTTATGCTTGAGGGTCACACATGGAGCAGATTTTCAATGACATTGGGGGGGGGGGAGCGAAGTGAATTTTTTACCTTTGTTACTCAGAAAAAAGTCATTTTGATTTTTTTTCTTTCTCTTCCCTCTTCTTTTTCTCTTTTTCTTTTTTTTTTTTTTTTTTTTTGAGACTAACGTTTCGGGGGGGGGGGGGGTTTGTCCCCAAAACCCCCCCTTATCTACGCCCCTGGTAATTCGTATTGCTCAAAAACGGTATGCAGTAGAAAATTGGAATTTCGTATGTAGCGTCTGTATAGATCTAGTTTTGCGCCCCCGCTTTTGGTTGCATTCTGATGCTCTAAAAGAGTGCTCTAAAAGAGGGTTTTGCGCGTTTATTTTATTTATTTTATGGGTGGTTAATGGTCAATCGATGTTAATTTCAATGCATACTAAATTAATGTCATACATTGTTGGCAACGACGTTAATATATCGAAAAGCTTTTGATCCGAGTTTTCTGTAACCAATATTAAAATTACCGATACACGCAATATGAATAACTAAAAAATCGTGCTTTCAGCATCGAATGACGATAAAACTATGGGTTAAATGTTTTAAATGTTTTTTTCATCACTATCACTATGGCACTATTATAATGTATTTTTATTCCTCTTTCATGCTCCATTTAGTATCTTTGTAGCACTCACAAATATCAGACATGCACAAAAACATTAATTTTCTTTCAATTTTAAAGTGCCATTTTCTACACTAATCACACTTTAACAGTTCCAGAGAAGTGTCTAAAAGATATGCATTTAAGAAGTACTACTTCTAAGTAGTCTCCCTCTCTCTCTTTTGAGTTATTAAAAAGAACATCAACAAATTAACAGTCGAAAAGAGAAGTGGCGTCCGCTAGGTGCGCCCCTGTGGGAGGTCACTGTGACCTTCGGAAATTTCCCTATTCGGCAAACTTTGTCTAACGATTCGGAAAAACTATCATCATTCGGCAAATTTTGTTTGACGATTCGTCAAAATTATCATCATTCGGCAAATTTTGTCTGACGATTCGGCAAAACTATCATCTTTCAGCAAATTTTGTCTGACGATTCGGCAAAACCATCATCATTCAGCAAATTTTGTCTGACGATTCGGCAAAACTATCATCATTCAGCAAATTTAGAAGTTCCATTTGGCAAATTCAGATTTTCCACTCTCCCAAAAATTTAATTTCGGACTCCCTCAAACGTCCACTAATCAGTTATTTAATATTTTCTCGGGTCACATACACAAGTTTCCCTTCCAAGTGTGCAAGTCTTATTTTCGAAAAGTGTTCAAAAGACAAAAAAAGCAAGTGTTCGCATTATTTGTCACTTACATTTAACACACTTTAAAATAAATACTGTCACAATGGTTCATTGATTTAGATCGATTGAATAATTCTTTCCAAAAAAAAAGCAAAATTTTCAAAAACTTTTCAAATACTTTTTATTTCTAAGAACAAAATATTGTTTTAGGAGGCACAAAGCATTATTTGAAATAAAATTTGAACTTACACGGCAGGATCAATAAGCTCTTCAGTGACGAAATTCAAGTTATTCCTGAAAGAAAAAGAAACAACAAAAATTTTAATACAGCACATTCCTATTTACGCATGCAATGTTTCTTTCTTGAATCAAAACTAATAGGTAATCTCTCAAGTAATAATTAGTAAGTTGTGAATCCTATAAACTTTCATACTTTATTTGTACAGGTTTCGCTTCGGATTTGAAATATTAATGTGTAAATGCTCATTTATATTTTCTGTTTAGACAGGAGTTCGTTTAATTTACAGCTGACGCAAAACGAGGGACACAAATTATCATAAATAATAAATATCTACGAAATTTTTTTGAGTTTTTAAAATTTCCTCCGCTATTTTGAGAAATGTACTAAAATATATTTCACTAGCTACGTTGCCCGGTTTTGCCCGGTCTACCTTGAAAATAAAAATTGTGTCAAGTGACGTAGCTATAGAGTAAAGAAATTACATAGACAGGCCCCGCTATACTAGCGTAACCATGGAAACACAAAATTAAAGAAGTTTAAGGAATTAAAATGCGAAAGAAAATGGTTCACAATTTGAATGGAATCGAGATTTCTGAAACTAGATTTAAAAAGGCTTGTAACTTTTTTTCCTTTCGAGATAAAAGCTTATTTTTTCGACCATTGGTCGAGTTAGATCTGGAGTAAAAAAGGTCGCTTTTTCCAATAGCGTCAAAAAGAAAGCTGTGGGACAATTCCTTCACTTTTTATTGATTTTTTTAATGACGAAAGTAGTACCTAAATTTTAGTTAAACTTAAAAAAATTCGAGCTAAAAACGCAAATAACTCTCGCCGTAATAAAGTTAGAGCATTGAAACAAATTGCGTAAAACGCGGAACATTCTACCCTTTCTAACGATATGTAATATTAATATGTGCAAGTAATTTTTCACCCCCATATTTGATAATTTATGTGTAAATTGGAATAAAAAAAGAACTATTCATCGAATTTTATTCGAACTGGTCTGCAAACCTTCTCAGGACTTAAAGGAACAAACTGTGAAAATTTCAGCGCAATCGGCCGGGTAGTTCTCGAGTTTTGCGAGTTCAAACAAACAGACGCTTGTTGGGGACTTCATTTTATACTATGCAGAGATTCACGTTTGTATGATCAATGACTTGATTACTTTTTCTCTTACTGGAGAAAAGAACGGCTACAGATCTTTCTTCTCAATGAACCGGGGCACTTTTACGCGGATTTTTTCAATGAATTTTCTAAATTTTGTGTTTTAACTTAGAAAATTTTAGACATTAATGGAATCAAAATTGGTATATCCAGTTGTTGCCCAGTTAGTGTTTTTAACAGTTAGTGTTTTTTTAGTGTTTAAAAAAATTAGTTTTGAGCCCAAGTCGGTTGCGTAAACTTGACACGGAGAACATTTACGCATATTTGTTTTAGACCTAACGTAGTTCTGTTAGTGTTTTGAACATAATGTCTTTACCATCGTTAAAAAAAAGCAAATTTATTACAGACTGAATAGTGTATAAAGTAAAAGGTTAACGGACATGAAGACAGCACAACATGATTGTAAGCTTTAAGATAGTAATTTGTAACTCAATTACAAATTAAATGGTAATTTTCAAAACTAAATAGCCTCAGCCTGAAAATACCAAAAAGATTTGCGACAGTTCGGGGCGAAAAAAGCTACACAGTAAGAACGTGCGTGTAAAGGTGCTCAGACGTCAGCGAGTAAACTGGCCCCGTCCCCAAATTTGGATTTAATTTTAATGTGCAAAAATTTTTAATTACATTTCAGTTCATACAAATACAATTCTCAAAAAAGGATAAAATTCTGCTAATTTTTATACATCTATTCTTGCTTAACTAAGTATTATTTATTCACAATCAGCTTCAAAACGTTCAACTCAAAATTGACTCGACTTGGTAGAAAACAGATTATTCTTTCTGTTTGCTAGACCGAAGCTCGACCGATGCTCAAAAATTCGTGAGGATATTTGCTAGTAGCATCAATCTGTTATGACTGTTAGCTCTATAATTGGTTTTGAAAACAGGGCACTGCGTAAACGTGCCCCATGCGTAAACGAAACGTGCCCCGGACTATCCTACTTAAAAATACTTATGACTTTTCTCCTGCCGAATTTAGGCACTTGGTATTTCAGATCCAAAAAAAGAAAATCTTCAAAAGGGGTATTTTTTACGGGCTCCCGAGTGAAACTAAAATCTAGACGATACGTTAATTATTACGGGTATAAAGAGCCATTTTAAGCTATTTTTGGGCCCTAAAATTGAAATTCGAACGTTTCGGTTTTTCTGGATGAAAGGTGCCCTATGTTCTATGCTACACAACGTGTATGCGAAATTTCATGATGATCGGTTGAGTAGATAGGGCGTGAAAACATTACAAACAAAGAAACAAACTCACTTTCAAGTTTATAATATTAATTTCTTTATTTTTTACTTTTTAGCAAATATTGCTACAAAAGCGTGTTTTTCTTTCTTTCTTTATTTTTTTAGGGATTTTTTAAACTATTTTTATATAATGAATATTGATATGTAATATCTTTGTTAACAATTAAAGTTTTTAATCACTGATATTCCCTTATGCTTTTGGCAACGGTTGAAAAGCTTGCTCCGACAAACGGACACCAAAACAGAGCAGACATAATAAAAG
This sequence comes from Uloborus diversus, assembly GCF_026930045.1. NCBI lineage: Eukaryota > Metazoa > Arthropoda > Arachnida > Araneae > Uloboridae > Uloborus > Uloborus diversus. The sequence goes on along the minus strand of NC_072737.1, from coordinate 167,343,627 downwards.
CTGAAAAATGAAGAAATCAATACCCCCCCCCCCCCCCACACACACACACAGAAAAAAGAAATCCCCAAGAGAAAAAAAAAATTTTCTTTTTTTTCAATTTTTGTGGCAATTTCTTCCAGATCGGATGTTTTGAGGTTATTTCATTTAGTTTTAAACGCTTAGAGACGGTAATCATACACTGTTACTTTCCTCACATTAAGCACTATTATCTGCCAGATAAATCTGCTTCAGAAAGGAAACAAATGAACTTCAAAACACAGCGAATAGCATAAAAGGGCAATTAAGCTGCCTTTTTATTATTTTTTTTTTTAATTTAAAATAGGTTAAACTAATTACTGAACAAAAAAAATCAATAAATACCTTTGTGCAGATAAGTAAAAAGGAAAGCGGTCAAGGAAAGCGATTTCGGGGTCTCAAGAAACCCCGATAATGGATGTCAAGTCATCAGTTTTTCATTGAAAAGGGAGTTCCTTGAAACCCCGAAACACGTGTCTGCAGTAATCTGTAATTTGTGATACAAAACGTAAGTTATTTCCTTTTAGTTATGGAACTTACCATCCGTCATACGCCCAGAGGCCATAATAAAATGCAGTCGCCAAATCAGAGAAAGACGTAGTCGTACCTTGAAATCCGGAGCCCAAATGCTCGTGATATCCTAAATAATAAAACAAGTATCACATATTATAATTTCGTAGCTACAATTAAGTTTGATGTTTGTAATCAGTTTTAAACTTATGTTTAAAGGAAGGAAATTTATCGATATAGTTTAAAACATTGAGAAAAAATATTTGAATAGGAAAGCACTCGTTAGACCTGAAACACTACAAGTTGGAGATACGCTGAAAAATGTCAAAAAGATCATTAAGAGCAGAGTTGGGCAAATTTTAATTGCATTAACAATTAAAAATTAACAATTGATTAATTGGTAAACGTAACCACAACAACTAACAATTGATCAATTGTAATTGTGGAAAATTACAATTAACAATTAATTAATTGTTAATTGTAGTTTACTACAGTTAACAATTAATTGTTCGTTGTAGTTTACCACAGTTAACAATTAATTAATTGTAATTTACTACAATTAACAATTGTCCTGTGAATTTTAATCAAAATTAACTCATAAAAAATTACTGGTTTTGAATAATATATTCTACAGACGACTGGTCTACCTGGGACGTGGACGCTGGACGCGTACCATATTACTATCTAACTACATATTTAAATACACATGTTAGCTACTAATAAAAATATCAATAAAATATCAGTAACTTCATTACGAGCAATAAATTATTTACTGCAGCATATGGCTTTTCCCAAAAAATCTTATGGCTCCAGCAAAATTTCCTCAAAAAAATTATATTTCAATTAAAAATTAAATTTTTTTCCGTACTAGTTAGTCCAAAGAACATCTGAGGGAAATTTACAGAAATGCATCTTAATTACACGATTTAAAAAAAAAAAATTAAAACACAGCGGTCTCTGAGATTTTACGTTCCCTGTCATGTCCTTTCTTTTTCACCTTCCCTGTTACAGGTTAAACTATAAAACAATGTGTGATTTGCACAATTTTATAAAACACTTAATTAAAACACAAACATTTACGTGTGGAAAAAACTTGCCAAGACGAGAATAGTTCACGCGGTGAGCGAGCAATCAGCAATGAACGAAAATACGAAATCGAACAATACTTTGAACTCTGTACCCTGCGCTGTACCTACTGATACATTAAGTTAATTGTTAGTTTTAATTGTTTCAAAAAGCAATTAAAAATTAATTGTAATTATTTTAATTGTGAGAAGCGATTACCGTACATTAATATCCAATTAAATTAATTGCAAAGTACAATTAATAGTTTAATTGCAATTAGTTTTTCAATGAATTAACAAGGCAATTGAAAAAATAATTGATTAATGCCCAACACTGATTAAGAGCATACCAAAAAACTAAGGAGAGATATTCAGCGACTAAATATTATTCAGCTATTTCTTCACGTTAATTATCTCGCTTTGACAATCATTTTTCCGTTCATTTAAAAACGTTTATAACTTTTTTTTAAATCAATTCAGGCCCTTTGAGCTTCGGAGAGTAGATTAAATCTTGTAAGGGGGATACATTTTTTAGGGGCTATTTAAAGATATCAAAATTGAAAATGTTGGAGATTTTATTCGTCTAGAAAAAGTCATTTAGGACGTACCAATGTGTTTTTAATTAACAACCCTCTAAAAGTTATATATATATATATATATATATATATATATATATATATATATATATATATATATATATATATATATATATATATATATATATATATATATATATATATATATATATATAAGGTAGGATAATAATGGCACCAGTATCAGACATGCTTAAGACATTGCTCTCAGATTAACTCAATTTTCTCAGCCTTTTAATGCATTCAGAATTTTTAAATTCTTTTTCTTTCATGCAATTAAAGTTTGGCTGCTTCTGAATCCTCTGAATTGTTTAATTCTATTTTTATTTGCTCAACTTTGAAAAAAGGTCCGATCCCCAGTGTTACAGACACCGAAAAATTCGATGATACCCAGTAACAGATAGGATGAGCGGCTCGTAATATTTACTCGTAAACACCACATACTTATATTTAATTCCTTTGCAGTTTTTAGTTCGCGCATAAGCCGCAAAGTTACGTGAAATCAACCAAAAATCGACATTTTTAGCTTATTTTGTATATTGCAGTATTTCTTCTTTTAGATCCCAGTTGAATATATTTTTTACAGTAAGTGTGCACGAAACAGCTCTTTTCTGGAACTGCAATTGTATTGTGTTGCATTAACAACCCAGAACCCACCCCTAGTAGGTGGTTGCACTTTGTGTTCCACCGTGCAATTTCCAAGAGGACTGGACTTATTGACAAAACTTCTACATTTGTAAAGTAACGTTCATAATAACTGTATGCTTTTAAACAAGTTTCTAGGTTTCGATCAAGGTGTGAAGTTGGATTTACGACTCAGTTTTGGCACTGATGTTTGAAAAATATAAAGGTTTTCACATAAATCCATCTCTTCCGTCTAATACCTCAAATGAATTTCTGCAGATTCACTGAACAGTTCCACAATGCCGCTGTGTGATGTGGGCATTTTAAGAATACATACTTAAACAAATTCATAGTTTCTAGAAAGGATAAAATATCCTTGTTTTTTACATCATCACTGAAGAAGTGAACACGTTGACCAGTCAACTAACTGCTGTAGTTCGAAGCTTCAAATCTTAATATTGATTAAAAAATTTCTCTTAGCTATCGAAGTGTTTCTTGATTGGTAGTCTTTTGTGTTGTATAGATACCCTACTATAATCCAACTCCTTTATATTTCGCCTTTAGTGCATTGCCATGATTAATAACAATTTCTCAAAAATAACAAAGTAAGCATTTTATTGAATCACTGGATCCACTGTGTTTGGAAGATTATCACACATCTGACTTGTAGATTTTGTAACTTTAAATAAGTGTACAGGTGAATGTTTCGTGGAAGTTGGTTCTTTTCTTTAAAATTTTTATTATATCAAACCATAGAAGCATAATTTTTAAAGATTTTATTTACGAGTGCCTTCATTCGACTAGTAGTTTAGTTTATATATTATACAGCCTCAGCACTCCGTTAACACACGTTAATGAAAGCTAATGACTAAAAGTCTTAGTTTTGTGGAAGCGAGATCCAAGCCACATTTTCCTTTGTGTATTTCAATAACAATATCCATCAAATAGTTTTGCTCGCTTTTTAAGTCAGTTTCCAAAACTTCGATTTCTTCCGACCGAGTACTTTCTAAGTTAATAATATTTAATTTAAAAAAAACAGTTGATGCTTTACCCGTAAATCAGTAAATGTTCTTCTTTTACACTCCGTCTGTGGAAAGGGGTATTTAACTGGTTAGTGAGTTGGTAGGTAGGGTGTTTTTTGGGATGAGACAAGATATGGATTAATGTGAAAACCTTTATGCTCGCGATCCTCAATGCAAAAATTGAGTCACAAGTCCAACTTCAAACTTGTATCGAAACTTAGAAACTTGTTATAGTATACCAAATAGTTATTATTATTTTAATTTACTTAACAAATGTATGAGCCCTGTCAATAACCATTCTTCTTGGGAACTGCTGGTGGAATACCAAATGCAGCCACCAAATTGGGGTGTGTTCTGGGTTGTTAATGCAACACAATACAATTGCAGTTCCAGCAAAGAGCTGTTTCGTGCACATTTACTGTAAAATATATATTCAACTGGGATCTAAAAGAAAAAATACTGCAATGTACAAAATAAGCTAAAAACGTCGATTCATTTCACGTAACTTTGCGGCTTATGCGCGAATTAAAACCTGTAAAGGAATGTAAATATTTTCAAAGATATATTAAAAGACTATTAAAAGGAAGCATTTAGACGGGATTACAACAAAAATTAAAAACATTTGGATTATTAAGAAATATTTAAAAATTGACAATTTTTTACCTTTTTTTCAAACTTTGCTGCCAATGCGCGATCTAAAGACAAATATTAATTTTTTTAATTATTTTTCCCATGTTTAGGATGGCAATACACAACTTCTTTTTTGCTATTAGAAGTTGCTTTTCAAAAATTTCCATTTTTGGGCTCACCCTAATATACAAGCCTCTTCACATTCGAATGAAGTATATGGTCCCCCCATTTCCGAATTGTAAGATTCATGAATGAATAAAAAGAAAATATGTGAAATTGGTAGAACGTTGTAGGATTTTTTGGATATTTCTTCCCTGGTATAAAACGCCGGGCGCCTTGTGAATGACGAGAGAGAGATGGTTTGCTGTTAAACCGTTTAGTTTCAGTCGTTGGCTGGAGAGTGTGTTTTAGTTCTGTTATTGTGAAGCCTTTGCGCTGTGTTTTTGCGTATTGTGATGTAAGTACGTGTGCTACCGTTGAGTTTACGGTGTTCATTGATATTTGCTTAATTGCTGATGATTGATTTAGCAGTTGTAACTACATTTCATGTACATAGCTGTAAATAAATCTCCTGTGCTTTTCTCAAGAACTGGTTATTGTTCAAGTAAAGAAAGTTTGAAGCTGCATCGAACTCGTAACAACAATTTTTTGGGGTTAAAAAATGTTTGAAGAGTACACTTCTGCGGCCCTTACTTTGATAATTTTAATAAAAGAGAATCATGGGTGTTCCTAAATTGTATTTTAAGATTACATTTTCTATTCAAATTTTACAGAAAAAATACTTTTTGTCACTTTTATTTCTATTGTTCATTTAGAATTACTGTTTTAATTTTTTAAAACGACGAACAGTTTTCCTTTTTCTTCGTTTGTCGCATCGCTAAATGAAATTTGCGGCCCCACTTCTGAAAAACTGGGGAGGGGGTAGCACCGCCCTTCTTGGCGACGGCCCTGCAACCACACGTGGTTCACATTACTTAACACATCTTCCTCGTGACTCTGAAGTATGTCCACAAAACATCAGCGAGAACATAGTACAGCATCCAGCTGTGTTGCCATATGGATAGTGCTCATACTGATGTTTATGACTCAAGAGACTTCAATGTAAAACAAACATTCAACTATAAATCACATAATACTGAACATAAACGGGGGTATTCCGATTTGCACATAATTCATACAATTAAAGCTTTTCAGATTAAAAAAAAAAAAAAGATTTTGATTTTTACAAGCATTTAAATAAACAACAAAGTTCTTTGTCCAAACTACTTACCTAAACATAATCTGTAGAGTCCCACGGCGCAGACAATTCCAATGGCCAGAAGCTTTGCATAGGTGAAGAAATTGTTCATCTTTGTGGCCATCTTCACGCTGTAGCAATTAATAAATGTGATGAATACTGAAATTATAAATGTTAGCTCTGATTTAGGAATTAAGTTACATACCAACCATTGCATTAATTGAAAAAGGTTAAAAACATAATACAAGTTGAATTTATAAAACTGAATATTTTTTCACTGAAATTAGGCCTAGGGCGTGGGGGTCGTGGTACAGACTGCGCAATTGAAGTTTTTAGTGGGGGGGGGGGGGTGCTTTAAGGGGTATTTTTCTTTTTTTGGTGGGGGTGAGGGCTCTCTCTCTCTTGGGTATTGGTCTTCATGGAATTTGGGGGGCGGGTGTTCCCTTGCTCTTGTAGGGGTGCCCACCTACGGGGTGTCATGGCGCAGACTGTGCCATTGAAATTTTTAGGCGGGGTAGTTTTGATGGGTATTTTTTACTTTTTAGTGGGTATTTTTTACTTTTTAGTGTCATGGCGCAGACTGTGCCATTGAAATTTTTAGGCGGGGTAGTTTTGATGGGTATTTTTTACTTTTTAGTGGGGCTCTTGCTTTTGAGGAGTCTTCCCGCTTTTCAGGGGGGTGCGCCTTTGCACTTAGGGGGGTGGACACCTCTGGCTCTTGGGCGGGGGCGCACCGCTGTTATTCATATCTAGGCTGACCCTCGATGACATGAAAAGGTGAACGTTCTGTTTACAGGAGGAGATGGGTGCATTAATTGGTTTGCATCATAGACTAATAATACGAATAGACCGAGCTAAGGCAACCCTTTTGCTGCTCATAAACCAAACCATGTGACTGGTGGATATCCTAGCAACAGCAGGCGTTGATCGTAGCAGATGCTCAACGCCCGCGAGAAATAAAATAAATAGAATTGATGGAACACGGAAAAGAATGATCTTTTAAGGAGTCCGATTTGTAAATTTGTTATTCTAAGTTGTAAATATTTTGTTAATATAGTGAGTTTTTCGGTTAGATAGTATTGCGCATTTTTTTTTAGTCAATTTCAATAACTCTCTAAGCAATTAAAGATGCATGCGTCCAAAAAGAATCGGCAAACGACGGTAAGATTTTTACTCACAATTTCGATTTAAGATACCGATTAGTACATTTTTGCGTTAACGCAAAACGTTTACGCCATTACGTTCACGCCAACGCTGACGTAGCAGTTCCGAATGAAATAAAAGTTACTGCAAACTGCGATCAAAGACTAATTACTAATGTCAAAATAATGCATAACTAAAAGAAAAATAGTTCTATCTCTGCACCTGGAAAAAAATTATAATGAAAACACATTACGCCTTAAAATACATGTCGAGTGCCAAACTATGGATAATGTTGCCATCTAGCAACCATGCTGCCAAAGTTTTCGTCAAACCTCCCACCAGTCACATGATGTATCCATGAACCAATTTTTTCATCAGCAAGTCTGGGAAAGCTCGGTCTACTCTTATTATTATTAGTCTATGGTTTGCATGACTGTCAGTTTTCAGTTACAGACGTGAGTTAGTCTCTAAATTAAGCAGAGTCAAATTTAAATGAACGAAACACGAGCATCATTTTTCTCTCAATCAGATAGGATCATCTTAAACTGGCATCTTCCAAATTCCATGGCAAATGTGGACAGACAGTACTTGTGTTTGTTCTTTAAATTCTTCAAAACTAACTATGCACTATAAGAAACATGATATATTAAATATTAATAATAAATATTAATAATAATAATAATTTATATTATAATTAGATATATTAAATATCTTGGGGATAAAAAGTACGAAATAGAAAAAAAAAAGTAAATGCTGAGGGGGGGAAAATGCAGGGTTACAAGGAACCACTTTTTTTATGCAAAAAAATGTCAGTTTATTATTGTAAAGAGATCAAATATAGGAGCTTTGTGGATGTTCTTCATGCCTTATTACTCTATTATTAAACTTTAAACGCTTAGATACTGCAGCTGTAATGATTTTTTTAAAATCATTACTAACTTAAGAATTTCTCATACGAAAGAAATTTAAATGATGTCATTTGGAATGTGTTGTTCATATTTATTTTCTCTGCCTCAAAATAATTCGGTTTTGTATTTATTGAATTTTTTTTTACAATGTCTTATTTATAGTATCACAATTGCTGATATTTCTTACCGCATATTTTCTTTTATGATTGCTTTATGTATTATGGTGTTACTTTCAAAACCTATCGATTCATTTTTAGCATGAATAAAAATATTAAAAGATACGATTAAAATTACAGCAAAACTAATTTTTAGAAACTTTTTATTTTTATAACAATTACAAAACTTTGCACCTTATCGAAACTATGTTATTTTTGGCGCCCTGGCAACAATTTTCCATTCCATTTAAACTTCTCATTATGAATTCCTCCAAAATTTCCCCAAGTCCTTTAAATATTTACATTAATCTTTTAAGATGCGATGTAACTGATAACCGGTTGACTGGAAGCATGTTTTATTTTTCGGCCACTTTCGAAGCAATTAAACCTCTTGACACCTCTTCGAAAGCTGACGAAAAACGTGTATCTTCAACAAACACTCGATTCCTTATCGTATCTGATCTCGAACAGCTGCGGTCAGTACTCAGATTACTGTTTGAACAGATTTCTATCTTTTTGAGCGATGGACCATGATCGCGTTACGTTGTAGGTGGCCATTTTTTTGTGTTTCTGACTTAACGTAACTGGATAGCTCAACTTTTCTTTTAACTACTTTCTGGAACTGAAAAATGAAAATCAGACTCGGTATATGATGAATAGTTTCAAGTTGAACTGCTATAATATTTATTTAGGCGTATTTAAGTGAAGTTACGTTTCTTTCATTGCACTGCTTTGCAATTTTAAGATAAATGTTACAGTAGACCCTTGTTTTACGCGGGTTTATTTTACGCGTTCTAGATTATACGCGGTTTAAGATTTGACACCTTTATTTTATTTTACGCGGATGAGTTTCGGTTTTACGCGGATGCGGTAATGCAAACATAACATTTTTCCCTCTTTCGAAATCCAAATTCTTAAAAGATAAAATAAACTGCATTTTGGAGTGCTAATAATCAAGCTTGGGTCACTAGAGACATTTTATGCGATTTAGAGAAAAATTCTCAATGACTGCCATAAGACTATCATAGCCAGCTCCTCTTTATAAACAGAACACAAAATTAATTTATCTTTTATTTTGCATGTTGTGCATAAAAATCGATATGAGAACACATTAAACAAAAAATACAATTAGTCATCACTATATATATTTTTTTTAATCAACGGAACCTAACCCTTATTTTAACACTACTATTAGGTCTCAATTTACGCGGCGGTTTCGATTTACGCGGCATTTCCGTAGAACATAACAACCGCGTAAAACGAGGGTCTACTGTATTATATTATACAAGTAAATAAAATTAAAATCTTCAATGTTTATGTATAAAAAAGTCTTTTAATTACACATTTGCGTAAAATAAAACTATTCTCCGCCAAAAATAAGCGAGAAAAACAGCATTTACATTCCATCAAAACATTTCTCAACTCTTCTCTCCATTCTTTTTCTTTCTTCAATCGTTTAACAAAAAATAATAAATATCGCAAACGATGATGATTAAATTAAACAATGCAAAGTAATATGTACAACATAGCAGACGATAACTAACAATCGTATGAAAATGTTTTGTAACAATCATATCTGGTCTCGAACAGCTGTGGTCAGTCCTCAGATTACTACTGGGCCATTTCACGGAAAATGGCCATTTTGTCTCGCACTTGAAGCGTTATATATTTCATTAAAAATAATACTTCAAAATATTAATGAACAGATTTTTTTCTGCTTAACAAATTACAAACTTACGTGTGATATCTTAAACAAAACCGTTCCGTCATTCATTAATAAGTAATAGATTTAAAAATCTATTACTTATTAATGAAATTTAAGAACCGTCACGTGCGGGACAAACAATTGACTTTTTCGTGAAATGACCCCATTTGGACAGGTTTTTGAACATTGATCACGTTTATAGGTGGGCATTTTGGTATTACTGGTTCAACGTAACTAGATGGCTCAAAGTTATGTTTAAATCATTTTCCGAGGAACTGCTGAAAGTGAAAACCAGACACGGGTTAGTAATGGTCAGCTATATGTTTTACTGTTATAATATTTATTTTGAAAAGTTTTTATTGGTTACGAAGGAAAATAGGCTATTTTACCCCTTTTTCCCCATTTTCTCTAGATAGAGTTTACAGCTCCCTTCCCCCAGAATTTACCTTCTGGAGGGAAGGGAGGAAGGTCGTAAAAGTCCTTACATGTACATAAACTACCATATTAGGTTTGGCAATAGGGCTAAAACCAAGGGTACAGGGGGTGGGGGTTAACCCTCAACCCCCCTGGTTGAATCCCTGGTACGGATGCATTTTGCATAACTTAAAAAATGGTGAGCAAGAAAAAATTGAAATTTCGTATCTAAGATCTGTCAATTTTGGCGATAGATTGGGAATTTGTTAAGCAAATTTGTGAAACGTTTGGCTACAAAAATGAAATACCGAATCTACTATCAGTAAGGCAATAGCGAGATTATTGTAGAGCAAACGTAAAACGTTGTCGATTGTTCTATTATTAACCTCTCTGAAACAAAATATGGGTATAAGAGTTTTAAAATATTCCTCTGGCTCACTTTGACTCTCTTTCATTATCAATTTGTGAACCCCCGGACCCCCGATCCTCCCACAGCACATCATGGAGTGGATACTGTCTACTCAGGATTACTTTCATATTGTCAATATTTAGAATTAATAGTGACTTTTTTTCATATTACAAAACCGAACCCCATAATCTTCCCCTGTGTTTCAGATACGTTTGAAATAATTAAATTGGTCATCAATTTCATATACCACCTTACTTTTTTGACCTCTCGACGGCCTGCACATAGGGTAACGGCACGAGTAACAGGCATGCTTAAGACATCGCTCTCAGGTTAATTCAATTTTCTGAGCCTTTTAATGTATCTTTACTAACAATAAAGCTGAAAGTATCTCTGTCCGGAGGATGTCTGGATCTCTGTGACGCGCATAGCGCCTAGACCGTTCGGCCGATTTTCATGACATTTGGCACAAAGTTAGTTTGTAGCATGGGGGGTGTGCACCTCGAAGCGATTTTTCGAAAATTCAATGTGGTTCTTTTTCTATTCCAATTTTGAGAACAAAACTATTATAAGATGGACGAGTAAATTACGAAATTATCATAACGTGGAACCGTAACACGGGCACAAGCCAATTGGCGAGATACGAAATTATCATAGCGTGGAACTGTAACATGGGTACAAGTCAATTGGCGAGAAAATTCACCATACATTATTTGTAAAATATAAAGGCGAACCAAAAGACCTTTTAATTCTTCTATTACGGGCAAAGCCGTGCGGGTACCACTAGTTTACAATATTAATTCTATTTTTCTTTGCTTCTGCATCCTCTGAATTATTCAATTCTATTTTTATGTGCTCAACTTTGAAAAAAGGTTCGATCCCTAGCTACAGACACCGAAAAATCCGATGATACCCAGTAACAGATAGGATGAGAAAAGAATGAGTCATGGACAGAACTCCCCTTTTCTCTTCAAAGTGAGCAAAAGTACTTTACTTTTTGACTTAAACCTTTTTAAATTCAACTGAACATGAAAACCCGGCAGACCTCGTGGTAGCTGTTCATAACCTTCCACCACTGCCTTGTAAATACCAACTAGCTCATAAAATTCACTTTGATAACACTAGATGGTTGCACAGTATTCACGGGTCCCAACAACATCAGTTTTACCCGCCTGAAATTCGTGTTATTTAATTCCAAACTTACGACTGTCTGGTACAGGACCCTTGTCTCTTACTGGGGCCATTACCCTATGTATCTAGAGGAAGTTATATAAAAAGCGATCATAGTTCTTATTTGTCTTTTGTACATTAGCTAGTCCACTTAAAATTTCGTTGTGACACAGTATGTGTCACAACGTTATGACATGTAGTTTCTGAAAATTGTATGAATTTTATGTTTTCATGTTTCCATAGAATTTTAAAACTTTTTTTTTTGGGGGGGGGCGTAACACCACAAATCACCGCCCCGGGTGTCACACATGCTAGGTACGCCACTGAACGTGAGTACATAGTACACATTCCCATTTCTCTCTTCTTTTTTTTTGAGCAATCACGATTGCTTATTGCTTTCATTTGACTGTTTTGATGTGCTACCATTTTATTTTTCCGCCAGCACCCTCCGCACCATCACCGTCGACGGGCTCCTCACGATGCTGCTCATCTAGCGAAAGCCGTCTCCAGGTTGCATCCATGTCCTACACACACGCACATACATTCACAACTACACACACACACGCACACACACAAATACATACACCTACACACATACACAAACACATAGACACACACAAACACATACACACACTCAAACACATACACACACACACACGCATACATACAGACACCTACACATACACACAACTACCCATATACTTATCACACTCATGCCTGCACACAGACACAAACACATATTCCTACACACACATACACATTCCCCACCACACACAAACACTCATACATACAACTACCCATACACTCATACTTGCACACAGACACAAACACATATACCTACACACATATACACATACCCCTACACACAAACACACATACCCCCACACACACATAAACACACACGCCTACATACACACACGAAAAACATAATTTGAATTCAAGAGGTCAAAATTCAAATTTATTTATTTATTTATTTTATTATTTTATTTTATTTTTTTATTTATTTATTTTATTTTATTTTTTTTTATTTTATTATATTATTATTATTATTATTATTATTATTATTTTTTTTTATTTTTTTGAGTTATTGAGAAACATTAAATATTTTATAGGCGTACAGTGAAACCATGCAGTGCACAAATCAGATTTTCCGTTAAACTCAAAACAAATGGCAGCAGGAAATGCGTCACAGATGTTCACAACCAATTAAAGCGGGTATTTCGTCAATCTTCGAGCCCATAACGAACCATCCGCGAGGCATAAATCAAGAGAATTAATTTCTATTTACTCCAACTTGAGGGGAAGTGACAACAATTTGATGCGAGCATTGCGACACTGAAATCTTCAAAACAAGAATATGCGGCCCAAACGTAGACATAAATCTGTCATCGTTAGTATCACCAAGATCGTCTTTATCGTTCTTGTCATAATCTTGGTCCTCTTCTTCGTAATCAAGAGATGAGAAGGTTTTTCTTTCGAAATCAAATTACGATTATATTTTACTCTGAACGAAGGGAGACGGGAGTAGGTGCTGCTTTCTGTAAACTCATTAAACGGATACGGGGAACTGAATGTAATGGCACATTTCCAATTCCAAATAATGTCTCTAATCCTCATTAACTTCAACAAAAACTGTCAACATTCAAGTTTCAGCTCCTTACTTAACAGGGAACCACACGAAAAGTGTAATAATGAAAAACGTTTTTTATTTATTTACTAGCTGCGTCACCCGGCTTCGCACGGTCTACAGTCGAGTCCCAACTTACGCGAGGGATGCGTTCCAAGACTCCTCGCGTAAGTCGAAATTTCGCGTTGTGGAGAAATATACGTATACATTTCTTTTAGAAGCATTCCAAATTCTTATAGACACTTATAAACACCCTTCAAACTGCTTTAAAGCATTCCTCAACTATACACGAAAGTTTCTTACATAAAAAAACTGCATTTTTACTGTATTTAAAAAATAAAAACTGTTTTATTCAACATGAATAAAATGAATAAAACATAAAATAAATTTGTTCAATGTTCAAGCATATCAAGAACCTTGGTTTTTCTTTTAATCAGAAACTTTCTCTTTCTTCCCATCTTCACAAACTTTAGATAAAGGTACCACTAAGGTGCCATTATATTTCATTAACTTTAATATTTAGAATGAAAAAAATAAATAAATAAAAGATGCTGAGTGGTTATTTGATGCACTAACAACGCGATGTGTGGACTAGTTTGAGGTGGGAATTTTCGGTGTCAGTGATGCTTAAAGTGATATAATAACATTCACGAAATCAGTATTTAGTAGCCAATAACGAAGCCGATACATCCTTCCAAAAAATTTCGTGTTGTGGACGAAAAATTTGCTTTGGCTCTAAAATTCGTTGCTCATGAAAACAAGAAATAATATGTTCTAAATAAATATAAAAAATGAGAAGCATCTTTGAGCTTTTATGGAAACGAATTTAAATATAAAATTATACACTAGAGTTCTAAAAAAACTAATTAAATAAAATTAGTAAAATAATGTGTATTAAAAAATAATTGCAGAATATCAATATGCATACATAAAGCATTAATATATCAGAAATTCTGAAAGCTAGATCATACTCTTTTTTGTTGACTTGTAATTGTTCTGTTGAATCGTTCTCTTCCGAGTATTTTGTAGTTCATGGGTTTTTGCTTTAGTCTTAATAGCACAGTATTTACAGCAAGATGAATTGTTAATAAAACATTTACAAGATTATTTACAGTTCTTGCCTGCGCAGGGTGGAATTAAACTCTCTGGTAACACTGGCTGCATCATAAGGTGTGGGACTTTATTGTTTTATTTTCATTCAAGTGAAACCCAAACTGGGTTACATCTAAAGGCACTGCTAAGGTACAGGGGGATTGATTCAATAATACAGTTGAGCAATACTTCTTAGCACATGTTGGAAAGAACTGCAGGAGCATGGTAGAGAGCTGATATCATATTTATTTCTGATGGAAATGACAAGAAATTATTGTGTGTAATGGTTGCATTCGCAAAGAAATATCTATTTTCTTGACAATTTTTTTTATATTACAGCTTCTAACAGTTGAAATTCTGAAGCTCTCAGATATTGTTTTAATGATAACTCTAGTGGACAAAAAACAGTTTCCGACTTTTTTGGTAAAGAGAAAGCATACTTTTTGTTCCTATTTCACTTGTTGAATCGCAGTTGGAAAATGCATCAAAAGCTTGTTAAATTTTAGATGTTTTTTTCCCGTAAGTGCTCCTGTAGATAGATGCCATCCTAAAGCTCTTTTCCTATCCACAACACCAGCACATGAAATGGCAACCTCTGTCCTTTTTAACTAAGATTGCCAATAAGAATTCATTAGTTTCTGATCTATAAACTATTAGTTACTTTTTCTCCTATTCTGCACTGAATCATATGCAGGAAGATAGATTCTGTTGCGTGCTTCGTCGTGGTTGGACTCGGGCATTTCAGAGAAATTTATTACTTGGCTCTCAGATTTTAAATAATATTCATTTTCGTTTTCAGAGTTACCAGTCACCAGAAGCTGATTGGATGCAGGAACGGATATGTTACATATTACATACTCTGAAATGTACTTTTAAAGGTTGTTTTTATTTTCAGGAATGGCTATGACACAAAACCACTGGTTTGGTACCTAGTGATTTTTTTTAATAAGCGAAGGAGACTTTCATGAACTTCTGGTTTTCAAGTTATGAAAACGACAGTGAGATGTACCGATCGTATTTAAGGTCCACTCGTGTAGCTTGACTATTGGGGAGAAAATTTTATTATTTTTCATTTGGAGGACCTGCAAAATCTTTGCTGCATTCGAAAGTGTGTTTGAGACATTATGGACCAGAGTCATTCCATCGATAACGTGAACTTTTTTCTTAAAATAGGGTGCTTCTTCTAGAGTTTTGCTGCAAGAAGTATCATTTTCAATTACATTCACGAAATCGGACCTCTCGCTTTGCTTCAGTGAACCATTCTGATGAACCTAACCTAGCATTGGGCTTATTGTATGGGAATGATTTTTAGATGTACTAACATCACTTTTGAGCTAACATTTCCCTGGTTAAATGTTTTTTTGATTTTCTTTTGCTGTTTTGCAGTCGCTATTGAAGACATTGCCATTGCAAGACTTCTCTGGATAAGAGACCATTCATATTTTCTTTAAAGTTCCACTGAAATTTTGATGCTGCTTATGTGGCAATAGCCTCGCTCAGCGCTCACTATGTTTCATAACTCAGGTGTAAAATCTGCAAAAGGGTTATCCTGATAGTTTATCCTTTCCGTAATTACTTCGTACTTGCAAACTTGCATGTTTTAATTTTTTAAAAAGTGCCATTGTGACCCATACTAAACAGCTATAATGCGTTAAAAGTTAAATAATTAAGTAATTACTTAACTGGGACATTGTTTTGATAATATTACGAAATAAAACCGCCAAAACAGGAGAGCCACGAAATTTTCTTTGGTTTATGTCGAATATTCAAGGTACATTCCGCAAACTTTTTTTTTTTTTGTGAATTACCTCAAATGCTTTTTGAGCTTGCTTTTATTTCACTTTTCAACGCTTTGATAATGATTAAGTAATTTTAAACAAACAGGATAATGATATTTCAGATTTTATTGGTTCGAAAACAGTTAAATAATTTTGATAATTTGAAAAAAAAAATGCGTATTTTATTCAAAATTTTTGCTTGTTAGAGAAAAATAGAATTTTACTCAGAAACGAACAAAGATATGATCACAGTCATATTTAGCCTTTATGTAGGCCTTGTTTTGTTGCGTCGATTGCCACTATTTTCAGTGTTTTATTTCAAATAGTTCGCGAGTTATGAGTGTTTTAGCAAACGGCTCCCTCCACTTCTTTCCCACCTTCCCCGGGGTTGTCGACCACCCGGGGGGGGGGGGGGGCGACAACATGTGGTTTCATAATCACTATAGTGCCTGTGACATTAATCAGAAATAATTTTGCTTCAGGTCTCCATGCATGCTCAAAACCCCCCTTCAGATCCTGAACTATACTGCAAATCATGTTCGAGCTTGTTACTGTCATTTTGTTTTTCAACTCGTTAACAGTATTTAAATAGTTTTAACAAACTGAATAATGATATTTAGGACTTTATTTGAAAAAAAAATTCAAACAATTTTGATTTGGAATTTATTTTGGTCAAAAAAAGTTTGTTTTGCGCATTTTATTCAAAAATTTGCTTGTTTGCGAAAAATGGAATTTTACTCAGAAACCAACAAAGATAGGTCTAGCCTTTCCATGCATGCTCAATCCCCTTCAGATCCCGGTCTATACGTAATCAAGAGAGGAGAAGGTTTTTCTTTCGAAATCTAATTACGATGTCTTTCACTCTGACGAAGGGAGACGGGAGTAGGTGCTACTTTCTGTAAACTCATTAAACGGATACCGGGAACTGAATGTAATGGCGCATTTCCAATTCCAAATAATATCTCTAATCCTCATTAACTTCAACAAAAACTGTCAACATTCAACTTTCAGCTCCTTACTCACCAGGGAACCACACGAAAAGTGTAATAATGAAAAATAATTTTTATTTACTTACTAGCTGCGTCACCCGGCTTCGCACGGTCTACCTCGAAAATAAAAGTTGTGTCGGGTGATGCGTGTTCAACAATCAAGCTTGAACAAAAAACAAAAAAATCAGCGAAGTTTTGCGGTAGATTGCGGGAAAATAACCAAAAAGGAAACATTTTAAATTCTCCGAAAACAGGAAAAGCCTCAAAACAAAAGTCAGAATTTCATTCGTTCATATTCGAGAAAAAAAAATGGCAACAGATCTTTTTTCCCAATGATTTTCTTCACCGTTACAAATTTCAATAAAAGCATTGTTGCGGAAAGTTGAGATGAAGCACTGAATAATAATTTGAATGGAGGAAAGCCTTCGAAAAATAGGGATTTTATGTCGAAATCTAGGCGTCATAATTAATAGTTTTAAATTGATATCTCCGCTAATTATTATCGCAGGATTAAATTAAATAGCCAAACATAAACACGGGAAAATTAGGAATCTATCGATACCTGGTTCGATGGTCAGTACATTGGCGTTCGGGAGAAGTAACTTGGACATAGATACATAAAGATACATAAAACATAGATACGCGCAGTTTTTAATTATATAAGATTTATTTATTTATTTATTTTTATTTTATTTATTTATTTATTTTATTTATTTTTTGACACTAAAAGCATTTGCTCTCATGTCACCATAGTCGAGATATAAGATCGTTAAATCTTCAAAAATTAAAAAAAAAAAACCCAAGTTTAAAGGCTTGGCGAGAAACTGAAAGCAGACACGCACCGTTTGTATGTGGCAGGACATCCATAAGAATGTGAAAGATGTCTTCCATTATCCACCGAAACTCGCTGAACTAAGCGACTTTCCTCAAAATTTCGGCAGATTAAGACTTTATAGTTCGATGACGGGGATAAAAGGGCAAATAATTTCCTCCTCCAGAAACATCTTTTTCTATGCTCATTCAATTGCTAGTTTTTGAAACTTTTTCCATTATCACACTATCATATGGTTTCCTAGTCAGACACTCATTGTCCATCCTTATATAAATAATAGCCGATGATCGAGTAACCCGCGTGCTTCAACAATGAAAATCGCTCCACGGCATGATAATTTGATAATATGTTTTGGTAATATTTGACATGCAGGGAAATTCTTTATTGTGACAAAGCTCAACTCGATCCAGCAACTTAACCGTTTTACTGGTAAGACTTAGTCATTTCAGGGGACTGAAGAAACGAAAAAGCTGTCGACAATGAACGCTACTTACTGGAGTTTAGGGTTAATCCACTGCAATTAGAGTTGAAATTTCAACTATCAAAATACCACCAAACAACGCAAATTGCTTCGTTAAGATGTAGAAGACGAGAAGCAATTTTCACCCGTCATACCTTAACGGGCGACTTTTTAGTTTGAGAATAAAAGCACAGATTTGCTCACAAATAATGTCAAGACTTCGCGTTCTGAGCCTATAATACACAGGGTTTTTTTTTTTTTTTTTTTGAGATCAAACAAAACATCAAGCTTTTAGATCGCTAACTTCTTTGTCGAGTTCATTTTGAAATTTTGGAAAAAAGTAAATTAAAACTACAAAAACGCATATTAAATTCAAGAGTCGCGCGTATCTCTCAGATGCAAACAGCAGATGTGCAGACTGCTACTGAAGCTAAAAAATTCCAGTGATAACTACAATTAGAGGGGTGGGGATTAGCTGAAGTCCCACATTCGTAGCGCTATCTGGCGTAAAGCTACACTCATGTTTGTGAAAATTGCAACACCAAGAAGGAATTACGCAAATGAAATGAAATTCACAGGATACGTATAGCAGGGGCCTTACAATGATTATATCTAGAAGGGAGTCGTTAACGAGAAACCGATCAGAAAACCAGTTTTTCGCCGTGCGTGACGTCACTTTCCGTGACGCACCATTTCTCCCTACCATGAAGCTATCCTAAACGTCCTGCTGCCGACTTTAGCTGCCGAGAAGGACCATTCTCGTTTTCACCCGGGTGGCAGGTGGTGAGATGGCTTTCTCGGGAGGTGAGAAGTGCTTCCTAGTCAAGATGGCGGTGGCCAGAGAAGCGGTGTGACTGTTTACACTTGCGTAGTGATGGAAATTTTGCAATTGTGGGATTTAATGCTCGTAATTTTGCAAGAGGAGAAGTCTAGGAATTATTGCAGCCAAGTTACTTTTAATAATAGTAATATTATTATAGGAACATGGTTTTCATTAAACACTGACGCATTGTTTAAATCGGTTAGTAATTTAAATTAAATGTCTTTGGTTTCAAAATATTATGAACATATTTTCGTTATAGAGTGGTACGAACATATTTTTCTTAGGCTCATTCCCCGAATATGGATGTTTTTAAATAAACATTAATTATGATGAGGGCAAATAGATACACTTTTTAACAATTTCGATCGCGAGAAATGACTCATTTCTTGGTTTACATATTGGTGTTTCTGCCTTTAAATTACATGTTTTGATAGTTTTGACATACATGTTGCTGGATTCAATTTTGCGACGTTAAGCAACGTTGCTCTACAGGTAGGCGTTTTCTAATAACTGAGATTATTTTTACAGTCCCCCCCCCCTTTATTTTTGTACATATAATTTTGTCCCAATAAATAGTAGGGTATGACATTTGGTCAGTAGACTTTGGTTAATAGGACCTCAAGATGCTTAGAAATTTTTCACCTATCAAATATCTTTTAATTTTACATTTCATAAAATATCAATCTTTATTTTTCGAATCAAATTGCATTCAGTTTTTTTCCCGCAGTATGTTTACACATTGTTTTGTTGTAACCTCAGTACAAAATCAACGCGAAACACTTTCCATTTAATTAATTTAAAGAAATCAAGTTTAAAACCCACAGCACTTTTCATGTTAAGTTATAAGTTATACACTATTCTAGCAAAATTGATTTGCTGGACCACTGTTATTTCATTAGAAGTAATGAGAAAGGGCATTGTAGTCAATTCAAAACGATCGTTTTTGAATTCCCCAGGTTTATTATTTATCTATTATTCTTCAAATTTGCATTAAATAAAAAAAAATTTTCTTTTAAATATATTTCACTCTGTCTATTTGAAAATCCCTGATTGAGTAGATGGGAGTAAAGGCTATAACAGTAGCCTGAATAGCTCCCACCACTCAGAAAAGAACTTAATTTAGAGCCTGTTTATAACATAAGATAGAATTAAAAGAAAATAAATGCATAATCATACAAAGAACACATAAACACAAGCAATGCAATAAAGTACGTTTAATTTTATAACGGAACCCAGGTATACTATATTACAAATATGCTACTTTATCCGAAATTGACTGCAGTAGAATTGAGTATAAAATTTTTTAGCCTTTTCTTAAACAAATTTCGATTATTAATAGTTTTTAAAAAAATGGATAAGGTGTCCACAATCTTGGTCCGTAAGAGTGCCATTAAACAATGGATTTGTTTTTGCGTTAATAGGTATAATGTTTTCACGGTTTCTAGTGGGGTAATTATGGACCAAAAAATTCTGTCAAATGGTTCTTAAAAGCCCTTTGTTTTGCTTTTCAAAGATAATCAAGAGCGAGTCCATTGTTTATTTTTTCAAAAATATAGCAATTGCTTAGGGTTTTTTTTTTTTTTTTTTTTTTTTTAATTATTAAACCGCATGAAAGTTCATGCCAAAAGAGAATTCTTTGGTGTAAACGAAGATTAACAGTCACTAGTTTCAAACTAAAGCAACCGTGCTTCGCAAATCTGCATTTCTAATTTTACGAAACATAACCGTAAGGGTGAGTCATTATCAACGATTTAGGGGGGGGGGGAATAATCTTAAAACTATAACATTGTCAAATTTTATTCGCTTACTTACCGTGAAAAGATTTTGAAATCTGATGTATAATAAACAAAAGGCAAACAAAAAGGCACTTTGCATTTTAAAGTATTCTTTCGAAAGAATATTTTTAAAAGAAAAAAATAAGCCAAAAATAAAATTAATAAAATGCGTAAACACAAAAGAAAAAAAAAGTAGGTTATGACATATCAAGAAATGTATCTGTCAATTTGTTTGGCCATGAGATAACTCCTCGGATCCCGAAACGCCGTGGAATTAAAAGTTGCGGATCCCCGTTGCTGTGGACGAAAAAACTCAATAAGTACGGGAAACCGCAAATGCCGTGGGAAACAGAGATGCAAGCCTCTTTTGCCGTAGGAAAAAAAACCCCAGTCCGACTGAAGAGATTCCTTTCCCGCGTCACGAGTAGTTCTCGGAACGCTGGAAACAGAGACAAAATACTCACTCGATACAATGGTGGTAAGAGCAAATGGGAGGAACCGACCATTTTCTCGGTTGTTCTCGCTTTTCGTGAGGGAGAAAACGTCGTCACCAGAATGGAACGTTACTTACGTTGTAGGGCCCCAGGATAAGATATGCAAATGATTAGAATTACAGAGACGTCGCGCATGCGTGGACCGAGTTACGCCCTCTGAGCTGCGGCGTAGACTCTGTTTGTAAAGGGCTGTAAACAAGGGCGCCCATATAGGGGGGCAAGGGGCGGGCTCGAGCCCCTCTTAGAAATTAGAACTTCCTTGCTTTTAGTACTTTTTTCTTTGCAAAAATGTAAAAATATTTCTTCTCCAGCCATTAATGAATATGTTATTTAAAATGTCCAATATTAATAACTCTAATCTGTTCTGAAATTGGTTTTCATGGGGAAAATATCATGCTAAACCATGGTTAAAATATCTGAGCCCCCCCTTACACAATTTTGCATATGGGTGCCCTTGGCTGTAAAGGATTTTTGGAATCATTGTATGATTATCTGCCGATGGTTAGACCTTTCTCTTGTTCTTTATATGTCTCGTCCAAAATGCAGATGTCATACGAACGAGTAACGGAGTTTGAGTGGGGCTTCATGATTTGCATGCGTGAGGGTGAACTTACGTATTGAGAAATCAGTGCCTGCATGTGGTGTAGTGCCTTACCTGTGATGCGTATTTGTAAAAGATGGACAGAGGATGATGAAATTATCCGAAGGACTCGCGCCAGCCCACGCAACCGAACGACGCCACGAGATTATTGACACCTCACTCGCCTAGCTGTGATGGATCGTATAGCGTTCTCTAGTACGCTAGCACAATGTTGAAGTACGGCTACAGGTGTCACACTTGCTGCATCCACAGTTCGTCGACGTCTGCTGCACCAGAAACTGCATGCAAGGCATTCCCTAAACAGGATTTCCTTTACCCTCAACCGTTGTCACTTCTGGCTTCAATGGGCCCACCAGCACACCCAATGGCGTGAGAACTAGCAACAGGTCGTCTTCTCGGATGAGTCCAGTTTTAATCAGCACTATAACAATGAACGTGTTCGTGTCAGGCGTTACACATCGGAACGTCACCTCCCAGAGTGTGTAATCCGACGTCATACCGGCATAACGCCAGGCGTCGTGGTGGTCTGGAGCGTTACTGCATATCAAGGGCAGTCTCATCTAGTCTGAATAACGGGTAATCTCAATAGCGAGTGCTACTTCAGGGACGCCGGAGGTACTACCTTTTCTTCAGAGCATTCCTGGTGCAGTGTTTCAGCAGGACAATGCATGTCCATATGTCGCACGTAACGTACAAATGTTCTTCTGTGCACGACAGGTTACATTATTTCTTTGGCCTGCCTGTTCTCCGGATATGATTCCCGTCAAACATGTCTCGGATCGCATTGGTCGGAAACTCGCCCATATGTCTCGTCCGGCAGTTGGTACAGATGAACTTTGGCTTCAGATAGCCATGTGGGATGCTATTCCCAATCGTTACATTCAGCACCTCTATGATTCGATACCAAAACGTGTACAGGTTCGCTGCGCGCGACAGCTGCATTCGATATTAATTTACGCCAGTTATTTTCACTTCATTGATCCGTAAGTTTGATCGTTTATTTGTAGCACTCTGAGTAATATGTGCAATAAATTTTATTTCTTTTCAATGAGTCCTTCATGTTGCTGCAATTTTCACAAACATGAGTGTATTAAACCGAAATTATCACTTAGTTTCTCTCTCAGATATTCCTGCCCGCTGGAAGGTTAAAAACGACAAAATCGATAGGCATTGGGTATAGCGGGAGCAGCGACAGTACTGTGCGAAGAAAATTAAGTAACTTACGAATGGCAACAATGGCGACGAGCTTCTTGGCCAGGGCTGGACTGGGGCAGGTCGGGAAAAGCGGTTCGACGATGTACTCCGAGAATGTGAGCAGCATGATGGAGACAGCCGAGGGCTTGATGATCAGGGAGCACATCCACAGGTACAGGAAGGCCGGGATGGGGCCGAAGCGACCCTGCCGGCCGTAGACGCGCAGGTAGTAGGAGTACTCGGCCCCCGACACCGGAATCGCTGTGCCCAATTCAGCGTAGCATAAGGCCCCTGAGAAAGAAGAAATGAATAGATAGAATATCAATTATTTTTGAATATTATAACCTTCTCTTACGCTCAATTCATTTATACTAATGAGACATTTTTCCGCATACATTCTCACTTTATGTTCCCGGAATTCAAAATCTAGACATTTAATTGTGACATATTCGAGTAAAAGAAACTTATGTATCTTTTTTTTTTTCTTCTACGTCATAAGACTGTGACGCTATTCACCTAAATCTCCTTAAAGTCCAGTAACGTTTAGTCTTCATAAATTTGTCTGGGATAAAATTCTTAAAACCATAGAGGACAGAGCACCTCGTCAAATGTTAAGGGTTAAGGGATGTGCACAAATGATGTTACGTTTTAAAGGGGAAGGGGGTTGTGACAGTTTGTGACAAAATGGAGGATGGGAGTAACATGAAGTGTGACATCACGAATTTTTTATAAGAATATGAACATAAAAAATAGTGTGACATGTAACAAAGGGGGTTGAAGGGGTATGGTGAAATGTGACACTTTATAACAAAAAAGGGGATGAGGTCCAAAAATTTTGAAGAAAAAAAAGAGTGCGACATCATTTATGGACAGCCCCTTATTACTTCGCCAGAGGAGCACGAGGGACAGTTATTTTTACTACACCGATATGGTGTAGGTGTCCAAATATTAAGTCATTACTTGTTGTTCGTCAAAAAATTTTCAACAGCAGTTATACGAGGTAGGATCATTGGTACAGAAGAAAAAAAGGAAGGTTCTTCCATATTTTTCCACTAGAAAACCGTGAAGATTTCTGCGGCAAAAATGCCGCAGAAATTTCTTATTGTCTTTTTCAGCTGAGCAAAAAATTGTTTAAAGGATAGCGGGAAAACCAGCTGATGCAATTTAGATCTATTTTCGGAAAGGATATCCGCCTTCTCATTTCCAGGTACGCTACAATAACTGGAGATCTCTTGAAGAACTATCCTCCAGTCAGCGGTGATAGCATGGGAAAAGCAAGGGTTAGCCTCCTCATCAAGGAAGCAATCGTTAGGAGTAGGCGAGACAGTTTCCAAGATTGCAGTTTGAGAGTCTATGAAAAATGCCGCCTTTCTAAGAGTAGTGTCCAGTTAAACTATGCTCGGTGAACGGTTCGTAGCAAAAGAGGAAGAGAAGCATGTTATTCAAAAATTGCCCGAAAAATGGAGGAAACGTATTCGAGAAACAAGCCATGGTGTATATTTTTAACAAAACACTTGTTATCGTTCTTCCGAAAAAACAATTTTAGCACATTTTTTTCAGAAAAAAATCCGCATTTCATCTTGTACACCTGTATAGGGCAGCTTTGATAAGTTGAAGCTTGACCATGTTTACTTTCTTTTTTTGAGCAATCACGATTGCTTATTGTTCTCATTTGACTGTTTTTGATGTTACGCTGATTTTATTTTCCCGCCAGCATCATCTGCAGCATCACCGTCGATCGGTCGCCTCACGATGCTGCTCCTCTTGCGAAAACAGTGACCAGGTTGCGTCTATATCCTGCACACACACGCATACATACACACGCACACACCTACACACACACCTACACGTACTCCTACACACACACCTACTCCTACACAGACACATACACCACTCATGCCAGCACGTAGACACAAACACACATGCCTACATACACATACACACGAATGCCTACACGCACACGCGCGTACACAACACTCACTCACACGCACGCACGCATGCATACATACACTCACACACACACGCACCCACACACATGCGCCTACACAAACATACACGCGCATACACACGCTCGTGATTGCGAAAAACATAATTTGAATTCAAGATGCCAAAAATTCAAATTAATATAATTTTTTTTTTTTTTTTTGTTGTGTGTGTGTGTAATAAATACAGAACGTTGACTGGCGCTGAGTACAGTTTAGTTATTTTCGCAGAAGTTTACGATTGTATTCCAACTTTAACCAATAACAGATCTCGTTTTCATTGAACTCCCGAAAAAGAAATAAACTCTGTCAGGGTCAAGCTTCAACTTATCAGAACCTCACTTGGTAATTAGTTCGTACCTAGGTAAGCGACGACGCCGCATCCGACCCACACGATGAGGCTCATCCCCACCGAGCCAGAACGGAGGAGGACTCCCTTAGGGGAGATGAAGATGCCGGAACCTGTAACAGAAACAAAGAAAGTCAACAATTACTAATGAAGATGAATCAACAATAATAACACGTAGAAGAACGACAAAAGTGATAGGGGACAGTGTACAATTTTTGAAATACACTACTTGACAATTGCTAAGAAACATGTGATTTACGGAAATTGGTGCCTCAGACAGTTGTCCAATGGAAGTAAATTCAAGTTCAGATAGCGTGGTAGATCAAGACTCGTTATCTGTATAAAAAACAGTGCATGCGAAAATTCACGCTGTTTGGTGTTTAACAAATGTACGTTGAGCCAGAGGAAAAGATTTTACGTACACAAAAAAAAACCGTAATTTTATGTGTGTAAAAACAAGCCACACAACATCATTGAGTTTTCAGCCAAAACTGCCATTTTTATTATTATCGTTCCATGGAACAAGACAAAAACTGCGCCCTCTATATTAAAGAAGAAGTTATGAATTAAAGTAGAAGTAATTAAAATAAAAATAGAACCAAACAACAAAAATAGTGCCGGATGTTGAAAAAGGTTTTGCTCTGAAATTCTGTTCGGTTCTTGAAATATTTAGGAGTAAAATGTCAGCAAGATATCTTTTAAGTAGCTACGATCATGGACGAGCGGTGGAACGACTAGAAGCAGGTCTAAGTGTCACCACTGTAGCTGCTGCAATGGGTGTATAAAAAAAAGTGTCATCTCGCGATTAAAGAAGGCCGCCGAAGGTGGAAATGCTTTGCGAAAGTATACCGGGGGTCGTGGTAGGAACACCACACTTTCAGAGTATCGCTATGTTGCCCTCGTGGCAAAAAGGAACAGAAATTTCACTCCTGGACAAAACGCTGCAAATCTTGCAACCGCTACCGGTGCGCATGTTTCTGCAAGAACCATCTCACGGCGATTACATAATGTTGGTTTGTATGCACGGAAGTCCGTACGTTGCATCCCACTTCAACCACGCCATCGTCGAGAGAGATTACGCTGGTGTAAGGAACATGCAGGATGGGAGCGCCAAAATTGGTCTAGATTGATGCTCTCCGACGAATCTCGTTTCAGTGTGACAAGTGATTCTGCTCACCAACTTCTGTGGAGAGAGCGTAGAACACGTTATGCACAAAAATTTGTTTGTAAACGTGATCGGCACGGCTCAGCGTGATGGTGTGGGCAGGCATCATGCACAATGGCAGAACACCGTTTTACATTTTCGAACAAAGACTTCACACTTTTAGCGTCGTAAAGATATTGCAGAGCAGTTATGCTGGACCATATTCGTCTTTTTCAATCTGCACAGCGATTAAAATAATTGTTAAATAATATTAAACTTTGCCACATTATCTAAAAAAAGGTCTCTTTGTTTTTGAGTATGCTCTTTCAGAAAAAATACTATTAAAATTTTGGAAACGACCCCATTCATTGTAAAGTTTAATTTTATTGTTCTAAATTTAAAATGCAAACAAAAATGATTTTCTAATGCAATTGACATAAAAGTTACTTTTAATTAAAGTTTTAAAGGCACCCTTCGCGTTCATTCAAGTAGTTACTGTTGTATTCCCCCAGAGTATAAAATCTTCTCACCTATCATGGTTCCGACAACGAGGAATACGGCGCTGAACAGCCCCACCTGTCTCTTGAGGCCCTCCTTCTCCAGTTCCTGCGCCATTTTCTGGATCTTCCCCTCGCCTTCCACGGGGCTCTTGAGGTTGGTGCCCTCGTCGTACTCATCGTCGGTTGGGACGGACTTGAAGCGACTCAACACAGCTGGAAAAGAATGGTGGTTGAACAGACTTATAAAATATCTTCGCAACTAATGATCGAAGTCATGCAAATATATAAAGAAAAGATGTATAAAATTTGAATTTTTGGCATTTTAAATTCAAACTATGTTTTTTCAAATTATGCACGAGCGTGTGTGTGTGTATGTAGGCGTGTGTGTCTTTGTGTAGGCATGTGTGTCTTTGTGTAGGCATGTGTGTCTTTGTGTAGGCATGTGTGTCTTTGTGTAGGCGTGTGTGTGTATATACGTGCGCGTTTGTGTATGTATATGTGCGCGCGCGTGTATGTATGTACGCACGCGTTTGTGAATCTATATGTGTGCGCGTGTGTGTGTAGGCGTTCGTGTGTGTGTGTGAGTGTATGTATGTAGGCGTATGTGTGTATGTAGGCGTATGTGTGTGTGTGTATGTAGGCGTATGTGTGTGTATGTACGCGACAGTGTGTAGGCATTCATGTGTGTAGGCATGAGTGTGTGTATGTATGCGTGTGTGTGTGTAGGATATTGACGCAATCTGGAGACAGTTTTCGCTAGAGGAAGCAGCATCGGGAAGGGCTCGGTCGACGGTGGTGCAGCAGAGCAAGGCGGGAGGGGGGGGGGATAAAATCATAGGAACGTCATTCAAAGGTCAAATGAAAAGCAATTCGTGATTTCTCAAATAAATAAATAAATAAATAAATAAAAAACACTTTTAAAACCAAATTTTGAATGATCTTTTACATAAATCTTTTCGAACACATGATTTTGCAAACGTAATTGCATTAAGATAAAAGAGCAAATTTCAGCGGGAAAAAATTTGTACTCTTTTATAAATCACGAAAGCAAAGCCCATGTCAAGGTGGCACTTTTCCGTTGTTGGTGTCATGGAACGTTTTCGATGTTTTTCCCCCACTTGGTCAAAACGATGCATTTAGTGTCCCATCAAACGTTATCAAAATCTATATTGCTGAAATTCAATGATTTCGGATTCACAATCACACTCTTCATTAAACTAGCTCATTGTTTGCACAATTAACAAAATTACTTCTTTGACATTCGGTTGACCTCTATTTTCAAACACTAAAAGTTTTTCATCTTTTTTTCTATGCCAAATGCCAAACGTATGCGAGATTTGTTAAGCAAAAAAAAATTTTATTACCTTTTAAAATTGTGTGTTTTTTTTTTTTTTGATGAAATATATGAAGTGTCACATGCAGAACAAAATGGCTACTTTTTCGTGGAATGTCCCGATACATGTTGATTTTCAAGGATTTTCAAATCATTATTTCTCTACAAATCAGATACGTTTCCTTTTCTTTTCCTTTTTTTTTTTTAAACCTTAGCTTTCAAAACCTACAATTTGTTTCGTCATTGCTATATTAATAGAAAGAAAACGTTAACTAATTCGTACAACAAGTTACAAGAGGCTGACTTTAAATGCCCGTACGTCACGCAGGCAAATAAATTAAATCTTAAATAACAAAATTATTTAACAAAAACATTCTCTTTTGAAAATATACATCGAAAGAAAAAATTAAAAATGTGCTTTCTTCTGTTTAATTCAAACATGAAAATCTGTAAAAAAATTGCAAGTGAAATTATAGAGTCTGATTGTTCTTCATGGGACGGCGGAATATTCTCTTAAGTTTTTTAAGTTGTTTTGTTTAAGTTTCTCTATAAGTTTTTTTTTCTTTTCTATTTTTACTTCCTTTTACAAAAAGGAAGTATTGTTTTCGCGAAAAAATTTTCACTCAAAAATCGACCTTAACTTCCATTTTGCTCACCCTCGAATGAATATTGAGTTTTTTTGTTTCGACCCGAACACGCGTGCATATATACCTAAGAACGTATAGACGCCCAAAATATCCATTTTGACGATTCCCGAGTAAGTACAACGAGTTTTCTCGTAACGTCTGTATGTACGTATGTGCGTATGTATGCCGCATAACTCAAGAACGGTATGTCCTAGAAAGTTGAAATTTGGTACGTAGACTCCTAGTGGGGTCTAGTTAGTCCACCTCCCTTTTTGTTGCATTCGAGTGTTTCTAAAGGGGTCTTTTGCACCTTTTTGGGGGAAATCATAGTTAATTACAATGCAAACTCAAATGGTGTTATAATTTGGCGGACACTTGGCGATAAATCGCCAGTGTTTTGGTCGCCAAGTTTTTTCGCCAACGTGGTGACAAATTTGGCGATATTTTTTTCCCTTAAATCTGGTTTCAATTTGGTCAGTATTGTTGATATTTAGAAAGTTAACTATTGAATCACATTAAAATTGCCAATAATGGGGAAATCACATTAAATTGGTGTAAAAGGAAGTCATGTGATGCATACATCAGCTCGTTTTTTACAACAAAACAATATTATCTTCTTTCGTGATAATTTAAAGCATTTAAACACAAACTGCAGCATGGTGTCATAAAAAAGTCATTCACCTTGAGTCAGTAACAACAAAGCTAAACGGAGTAATTTTCCTTCTCAATGCTCTCTAAATGCTCATTAGTTGAGAAAAAGTTCTTTTGGCTTACAGCCAAATCCCGAAATTTGTCACCAATTGATGGTGGTGGAGATAACACGACGCTTTGTATCTGTTTTTCATTTTTAACATGACAGTAGAGTTCTTCAAAGCCTTATACAGTGAAACCTGTGTAAGTTGACCACTTGCGGTGCAGTACTTTGGTGGTCAACTTAGACAGGTGGTCAACTTATAAAGGGGGTAATGATTTTTTTTTTTTTTTGTCATTTCTTGCACCATATATTCATTTTTTGACTAATTGACACTTATTCTTTCCGTTCAAGTCACTTTCATTGTGTGACATTACTTTGAAACAATAATTTAAAATTTTATTCAAATATTTAAGGAGGTTATTTTCCCAGAATGACGCATAATGTGTCGTGCAAATTTAAAATTTCAGTAAATTGATCAAAAAAAAAGTTTATAAGAAGTTATTTGATATAAATAGTTCCTAAAAATGCATAGCTAACCAAAAATAACACATTTTTCGCTTATTTTTTTTCTCATATACATTTAATACATTTATAACCATGATGATCTACTTTTCAAAAAAATAACTCCTTATTGAAGTTTGGCACACTTATTAGACACTAGTTTTGGAAATTCCATATGTGTCAGCTAATTTTCTCTGGATTTCTCAATTTTCAATTAATTTTAATATTTCGTACTTTTTATCAATCTCAAGTTCAACTAACTTTCTTTTTCAAGCCATTTTATGTAAAACTTATAACACAAATAGCAACAAGCTGGACTGTCCTAGTTCATAAAGGCAGCTGAAAATAAAAATGTCGTATCTCTTAATCCCTTGCACCAGAAATACTGCAATGCAAGTAACTTTACTCTTTAGCACAATTCCAGTGTTGCCACAAAATATTGCAACTGGAAAAAAATACTTTGTACTTTTCTACTGACACATGTTTTCATTGAACAGAGAGTAAAAAGGTAATCTCAAATAGAACAACAAAAGAAAAACAAGTTTGGAGTATAAAAGTGTTCTTAGTAGTTTTCCAATGTGGTTAAACTTACAAGGAGGTTTAGTTATGCTGCTGTTTTATTTAGTTGGTAAAATACTGGTCTGGCATCAAAAATATTCTTGAAAAGATATAAAAAAATAATGATAAAATAAAATAATTTGCTAAATTAAGTTGTAAAAAATAAACCATGTGGTCAACTTACAAAGGGTTTTTTACAATACTCCAAACCAAATTTGGGGTACATTAGTGGTCAAGATAGACAGGTGGTCAAGATAGAGAGGTGGTCAAGATAGAGAGGTTTTCCTTCATTATACAAAATAGGACTAATTCCGTTCCTGACAAAAGCGGTCAACATAGACAGGTGGTCAACTTACAAAGGTGGTCAACTTTACAGGTTTTACTGTAGTACAAGAGCCCAGGGTCGCTAGCAGTGGCGTAGCCAAGAGGAGTATTCCATCTACGGGCCCCGAAATGAGTTTAAAAAAAAAAAAATCAAAAATGAAATTCCTCATTGTATTACACATAATTTTCCTACTCGTATGACAAATGAAAATTCGGATTTTAAAACATCTTTCCAGCTTCTGGGAAAATTTAAGGCATATTAAACTAAAAAACCACATCCCCCCCCCCGTATTTCTTTTTCTCATTGAAAAAAATGTTATTTTTTCACAAAAAACTGCTGTCACAGAAAAAAATACTTGCAGTGTAGTTTCTGGTGAGAAGCAACTTTAAAGTCAAAGTGAAGTCCGAGTCCTTCTGTTAAAAGTAAGTTGAGGAAAAACACTTTAAAAAGCAGAACTATTCTAATCATTAGAAAATTTCGAGCAAAATCAGATTTGAAGACATCTGTTATTGGGCTTTTCTCTTTTTTTAAACCTATACAATTAAATATTTAAAATTAGTATTAGTTATTTTTAAAATTAGGTAGCTCAGCTAGTATGAATATATTCATACTAGCTGACTCGTGCGAAGCATTCGCTCTTGATAGCGGTAATTTGAAAATCCGATTTTTTAACGGTAATTGTTCGAAAAACAGTAACAATGTGACTTGTTTGTTTACTCTTCGCCGATGACGGTGAAAATAAAATAAAATGATGCCTTACTTGTTTAGTTGCAGTATTAAAGAAGAGCCCCCACCCCTAAAAAAACTACCTTTAAGAAATATTATTCATGATACTGCGGGTTATTTCTGATTTTAATGCAGCAGTACAACTGTGGTTCAGAATCCTGCAATTGACTTTAGATTATCTGAAATATCTTGGAAATAGAACAGCTCTCCACTTGACCCCTTACAATACCTGAGCTACCTAATACATATTAGTGATGTGCCGAATCGTTAAAAAAGTAGATCCGCGGATACGGATACGGATCCGGATCATCAGTGTCAAGATCCGCGGATACGGATACGGATCGTCAGTGTCAAGATCCGCGGATACGGATTTCAAAATGTTTTTGCCCAATTCAAATATCCAAGTGGAAAATTTATTACGGAAGGTATTCCCGTCACTATAATAACACTGTTTCTTCAAAAAATGTCATCTACGGCAAAAATATGATAAAGACTATGATTTACTATTTGAAGAAATCTCTGTTAAAATTGATGAAGAGTTAGTAGGAACGGGTCAGCGGCTTAATGCTTGAATAGAATGAAAAATTATTTATAGCATGCTCGGCAGATGTAGGATACAGGAGCAAGAATATAAAGCTGCTACTGGATAGGCTAGAAATAATTTTTCGCATTTTATTTCAGCATAAATGCAGCGCTGACTCATTCCACCCAAATTACTCCAACCGCCGAAATAACAAAGCCGGGAACACCTTTACAAACAGTAAATAGAGACTTTTGTCTCACTTTTTTTGAAGGATGCCGGGAAAACCCAAAATGAAGAAAAACAGAAACCACATATCAATAAAAAAAACTAATATTAAACTAAAAATTAAAAAAATATATATCTCAGAGGGCTGTTGGCTTCTGAAATGATACCTTATAATTTAAATAGGGTATAAAATCTGATTTAAACGGAATTTAAGAGTCTTTTATTCAAATATTAAAAAAAAAATTTGTATAGAAAAGATCCGTTTAAGATCCGTCAAAAAAGTAACGGATACGGATACAGATCTTTATTTTTCCTCGGATATCCGCGGATACGGATACGGATATCCGGAACATCACTACTACATATGAGGCAGTGAGAAGCAAAGAGATGTTAGTGGTCAAATTAAAAATTTGGAGATAACCAGTACACATGGTAGGTGAACCTCTCCTCTGTCTTGGGGCAAGAGATGGTACTAGTAGCCCTGGTAGGTGCTGCTGTACATCATGATTTAGAAAAAAAAATTCAATGAAAGCCTACCTAGGATCTGATCTTTAAACGAGTTTTACTCGAAACTCCAAAAAAATGTCGACTTACATCTCTCTGCTTCTCACTGCCTCATATGTAATTTAGTCAAACCAGTTCCATCAAATTCATAAGAAAATAGTGCACTGCAGGGAAATATTGATTCATGAGCTGAAATTAATAGTCCTGTTGAAAGTGACGTAAGTAATAATTCAAATAATGTTACTGCAGATTTTGTAACCAAAGGATCAAAACGCTTGCATCTTCATTTGACCAAAAACCACTTTATTTTAAGGTAGATCAAGCATAGGCGGATTTAGGACTGAGTTCCTGGGGGGGCAGGATTTTTTTAGCAACATTTTTATTGCTCCCCACTGCCTTGTTTTTGTCTGTTTCCTGTGCTGCATAAGTGCATGCTTTATTTTTTTTGTGTGTCGTTTTCATCAATGTGTGTTTTCATGCTGTCCTTTTTGAATTGATCTTAAGAGAGGGAGCTGTTATCAAGAGAGTGACGCATTTCTCCCTTTTAAGTGGGAAATAGAATATCCCCAATTTTAGGGGGCCGGGGGATTCTCCCCCGGAGGAAATTTTGCAAAATGGATATAAAATTCTGCATTTTGAAGCCTTATAAAGGTTAATTGGATAGACATAGAAATTGATAACTAGATTATACAGTTGTACAGTATATTGTTCAAACTTTGTAAGAAACAACCATTTTAAGTTTGAAAGAAAAAATAAACTATTGATTTCTCATTACAACAACCTTTTTTTAATCATAAGTAGCGCAGAAAACGAAAAGGTAGTGTATCATTTTTTTTCCTGGCTAAACAGATTAACAATATGCAGTAGAAGAAATTGGAGCCCACTTTGCTTAGGATTTTCAAAGATTTATCTAATTATTTTCAAGGGCTCTAGAATAAATAAAATTATTTAACGCACTTCATTTGTACTTTCCAGTCTCTGATATTTTAGTACTTGATCGTAAATTTTTACAGGCCTGTTCTAACTTTGTGAGAAATAGCTATTTTAAATTTAAAAGAAAAACGAAACCATAGATTTCTCATGACAACAACTTTTCTTCATTTGCAAGTGGGGCAGAAAACGATAAACAGATAGGCAATATGCAGAAGAAGTAAGACAAAAGAATTTCCAAAATACTGCATTCGGGATTGAATAAAAAGCAAGACATGAAACATGTGAGTCACAAAAATTTATTTCAAATTATATGTTACAAACGGTAGAATCATGATTTTTACATTTTTAATACAGGATGTGGCAAGGAGCTGAATTTGACATATTTTGGCATTCCTCCCCCTCTAATATTTGTTAGAAATTTTAAAATTTAAGGTTTGTAGCTACACGTTTCCAAATATTCAAGGTTTTCAAGCACTTAAAAATAAAGATAGTTTTTTAAAGCAATTACCATTTTTTAAGGAACGAATCGTGAATTTTTTTGGGAGTTAGGGACCCACTTCAAAGCAGGGGCTCTAAGAAATAGCTTGTTTATCTTATAGGCGAATTCGGCCCTGTTTGTAATTCACTCTTACCTGCAAATTTTTGCTTGATTTTTTTGTAATTTTTACGAAAATTCGTCAGTTTTTACGGTTGAAGGATTTTTACGATTTTACCAATCTTTGTTAGGGTTTTGTAGACTTTTATAAAATTTCAGCAAATTTTTCCAAAACTTTGGAGGACTCAATTATTTAGATTTCACTAATCACAAGGACTGACTCACTTTGACTTAGATGATTATGACTTACCTTACTTTTTAAACAGTATTTATAAAGTAAGTAAAATTGTACTCTCTCTCTAAGTAGAAATATTCATTTAATCAGAATACTCAGATAACTGAAATTTATTCAGTTTGCGGTAGTATTTATTTTTTCTCTCTCTCCCTTAAAAAAGAGAGAGAGAAAGAAGGAAAAAAAAACTATGTTTTTTAGAATTTCTCAAAAGATCAATTAATTTACTAAAAACATAAATAATACGCACAAATATACTTGAAATGTGGACACAAATCATAACGAGTAGATCGTTCTGTTAGCAAGAATGGGGGGGGGGGATTTCCCCCCCCCTTTGCTTTAGGTTCTAAATATGTTAAAATAATCGTCAATTATAAGTGTTGCAGCTTAATGTATAGCTCGTTTAGCCTATATTTTCATTCATATACTTGCCCAAATGGTTTTCAGTCCAAAATAGTGAATTTAGACACATTTTCAGCACCCCAGTGACCAGCTGTACTATTTGTATTTAATGTTCGTTCCCCCCCCCCCCCTTTTCTTTTCTCCTATCAGAAAAGGACATTCGCTTTTCTCTTCATTTTCATTGAACTATTCAAAAAGGAAAAAGTCATGATTTTTTTTGTTTTAAGATTTTGGAAGATTTGTTGTTACTATATAAAATCCTCCCAAAACTGGGGGGCATTGCCTCCTTCCCCCTATAAATCCACCCATGTCCTTCTAAACTATTTAAAAAAGAAAAAAATAATAATATATATATATTTTTAATTTTTGGAAAATGTGTTGTTACTACATATAGTCCTCCAAAAACTGGGGGGGCATTGCCCCCCTCTGCCCCCCCCCCCATAAATCCGCCCATGAGATCAAGATGACAAAAATCAAACTGAGTTGGTTATGAAAGTGGCAATTTATTCAATTTCAAAAACGGAATATGTTTCAACCAGTGACGCACACAGGAATTTCTCAAGGGGGGGGGGGGGCACTATTCTCATATCATACTCCAACACGGACCCAAACATATTCTTTTGATTTTAACCAATTTTAGCTAACAAAAAACATTAATAAATATTAAATTGTTTCTTAGCTTGTCTGACCATTAATTTCATGGAAAGGTTAATATTCGGTTTAAAGGCGGAAAAGGACGAAACCATTAGTTTGCAGGGGTGGTAGTTTGTTCGTCACAGATATGCGCTTTTGCCTATTTAGACGCAGTTTTGAGCGAATGACATTTCGTTCACCGAATCATTTCATAAATCCAAACTATATTCGATCTATATTCTTGCTACAAAAATTGGTATATTTTTAACAACATAATTTTGCGCTTACCATTTTGATTCTACTTTTCCTGACGAAATAAAAACATTGTATTTTCCTTTTGCTGTATTTTGATTCTACTTTTCCTGACGAAATAAAAACAATGTATTTTCCTTTTGCTGTTTAAATTGAAACTGTTTGTTTCCACACTTTTTCAACTTAGAGAATGCAATAAATTAATTAGGAACTAGTGACATTTTAAAACGCGTGAATCAAAATCCCATCGCTATTTTTCCTTCTCCCTGCTAGATTCATTCAGATGGAATCGTCTTAACTTGGCCAATTGCCAAATTACATAAAATCCGTGGTCAAACTTTAGTTAATAAAATTGGTTTATGAATAACAGTTACTTAATTAAAATACCAAAAAGCACATAAATGAATGTATGTGCTTAAAAACAGCGAAGCAAAATCATCATTCGAAAACAGTTTAAGTTCACATACACACTTTGTTGGGAAGATAGAAAAAATAATTTTTTTTTTCATTTATTAAATCCGTAATTATTGCAACATTTACTTGGAAATATTTTACGTGCTACCTAAACAGGATTATACACAAATAAAAAAAACTCAAGAGCTATGGGAGGGGTCCGGACCCCCTGAACCCTCCCCTTGCGTGCCGTGCGCCACTGCGTTTCATACCTTGCCGGTAACAGATACATTTATTAGAAGAAACGAAACACTCGCTTGCAAACTATGATTAGTAAAAGCGAGATTTAAAAGCCTGTTTCAGTATTTTTTAATAAATACTTTTTTTTAACTTTCAAACAAATATTTATTTTAAACTTTTTAACAAAAACTTATCTTAAACTTTTTAACAAATACTTTATTTTAAACTTTTAAATGAAGAAATAATAGTTTAACTTCCGAAAGTAATAAATATGACGCTCAAATCTAGGTTACAGACGTAACCCTGGTGCCATATTGAAATGGCCATCAGCATGCGACCAGTAAGTATTAAATTAATATTTATTCATCTTTCCGTCTAGCACGCAAAGGTAAGCAATCATTTTGCAATGCCGCAGTAAACGTAGCAACGTAAGCATTAGAAGCTTCATCATTATATGATGGAGCACAAGGAACAGGGTGATGCACTTTTTTGCGGACTTTCCAAGATTTTTCCACTTATTTATAGAAAAAGTGATTTTCAAGAGATTACAGTCGAGTCCCGATCTACGCGAGGGGTGCGTTCCAAGACTCTTCGCGTAAATCGAAATTTCGCGTTGTGGAAAATATGTGTATACAATTTTTTTAGAAGCATACCAAATTCTTTTAGACACTTATGAACACTCTCAAACTGCTTTAAAGCATTCCTCAACTATACACTTCAGTTTCTTACATAAAAAACTGAACTTTTACTGTATTTAAAAAAATGAAAAACTGTTTTATTCAAGATGAAATACTAAGATGCACAAAATGAATGATCAACAGAAGGGAAAGACATAAAATAAAACAACACGGTATGTATAATATGTAGCAATAATAAAATGTTGCACTATAATAGTACTGTATAGTATACAGTAACATATTTATTAGTACGCATGGAAGATTCACTGATATTTATTGTCGCGCTACAGTCAACGTTTTGTAGTTGTTCAAGCATCTTGAGAATGTTAGCTTTCTCCCCATCCCCCCTTTTTTTTAATCAGAAACTTTCTTTTTATTCCCATTTTCAAAGTTTTGATGAAGGTGCCATTAAGGTACCATTATATTTCTCAACTTTATTATTTCAAATGAAAAAAAATAAATATATGAATGATGCTGAGTGACTAACAACGCGATGCGTAGACTAGTTTGATGTGGAAACTTTCACTGTAAGTGATGCCTAAAGGGATATAATAGTATTCACGAAATCAATATTTAGTGGCTAATAACGAAGCCGATACTTCCTTCTAAAAAATTCGTATTATAGACGAAAAATTCGCGTAAGCTCTAAAATTCGTAACTCGTGAAAAATTCACGTTACAGCCGTTTCGCGTAAGTCGAATCACGTTGTAGCGGGAGTCGATTGTACTTGCGTTTTTAGCGAACTATCTGATCGACATTTATCGTCTGCACTACTCATTTTATTAAGTTGTAATTTTTGTTTCAATTCACAATTCTCGATTCCAATAAAATAAATGAGGAGTTGTAGTCTCTGCCTAATGGCGGCTGAAAGAGGTAAAACAAACACATGCCGTAGCTTATAACCTGCCGCATTAATTTTATTAAGTAATAATTTATTTCAATTCCTAATTCCAATAAACTATAGGAAGTCTCTGCCTAATGGCGGATGAAAGAGTTAAAATAAAGAAATGCCACAACTTACAACTTGCTTTTAAACTTAGCCTATGGCAGTAACTTTTCATTAGGGTTTTTCTTTTCTTTTCAATTACATTACACTACAAAATTGTCTAAAGCTTATATTTTACCACAAAAGGAAAACGTGGAACGGAATATGTTTAACCTTGTTCAGTAGTTTCTTAAATCACCGCAAGGTAGCGCATTCAAGCTCTAGAATTGCGAATTAAGATATTCTCTGTAGATGCTGCAGTAAATATCTAGAGAGCAGGGTTTGTGATTTTTTTGATTTTAAAAAACAATTTAAAAAGTCGGATTTTTTTTATATTTCAATCAGTTTTTTTTTTTTTTTTTTGAATTTTTTAAAAATCTTCAAAATTTTCTAGATAGTAAATACTTAACATTTATAAACATAATATAGTATTTCATACACTAGATGAATCCATTCAGCTTACTCTTAAAATTAGGATAAATTCTATAGATATTCAAAACATTTTTAAGACTTATAAAAAAGTTACAAAGGTTATAGTCCGGTCAATTTAGACAATGGAAATAACAAAAATTCCCAGAAAGCTAAATTTTTGTAGAGACCTTGGGTTTAGCATTACAAATAAACTGCTAAAAGTCCCCGTCGATCCCATGTGAGCTAAAAAAGTTATTCAGGGTCAAAGGTCAAAATTTTAGGCTTTTTTGGATTTTTCTCAAAATTGGTAAGTTTTATCGAAAAGTACTTCAGACCAAAGTTGTAGGTCTCAAAATTCTCTATAAAAATGGTCCTTATGATTTTTTTCTCCAAGATCAAATTATTTCCTAGACATTGCGTACCCTTAAAAGACAGCCAGCCATTTACAGGATCCCCTCTACTCGCATGGCCTTGAATAACATCTGGCTATTCTAAGATTCGCAACTCCAACGAACTGTAGGGGGCACTGAAGTCACTGTCTAATGGCGGAATTGAAAACTAAAACAAACGCACATGGTAACGAAGAAAATGCTAAAAGTGTTGTGATTTTTGTTCGTACGTATCATTTTTTCGCTTTATTCTTTTTAAATTAATTTTCAAAGTCTTGTGGATATTCTGGCCCACGTAGAAAGAAATGAGAATTCAAGAAGCATTACTAAACGTCAAAGATTAATGCAAACTACGTAGTTCGTAATTCTAAGCAGCTATTTCCATGATGTTGAATTCGATATTTATCAATTCTTGATAAAACTAAATAATAATTGTGGCCTGACAAGAACAACAATTAATGCTAGAAAATTCAATATGACATTACAAATTATTATCGAAAGAAGATGATACTTCTTTGCCTTGCTTGGCTAGCGCTTATTTTTTTTCCATTTGTAGCTGAGTTATTTCTCTCGAATTCCCGAATCGGTTCATTTAAAAATTTTCTGTTTCGATTTTTCTAATTTCTGAGTTACGATTTAATTGTGTCATGTTATGCAAATCATCAACAAAATTCTCACGGATATATGGTGGTAGTTTTCTTTTCAGTTGATTGACCATTATTTCTTTTCACTTATCGAATTCTGTAATCTTACTACCATTTTATTCCACTCATGATAAAAATTAAAAATGGTTTAACTAAAAACGCGAAATCTCGCCAAGGCTACTTTGCTCGCACAATACCAAAATTATAACCCTAAACAAATTTGGCGAAACCTTTCAGCTGAGAATAAAAGGAATAAAGTAAATTCTTTCTAGGTTAAACATTTTTCATTTTGTTCTACGATAATAAATCCAAGAAAATATTTTGCATACTGTCCATTCCAACTAAATGCTGCTGTAAAATATGATTAGTTAAATTAATTTAAGATTAAAAAGAAACTCATATTCTTACAAATTCATACAATAAAAAATTTTACCTGGTATAACGTTATCCAATTTTGTTAATCCAGAGTTTTCTTGTTTACGCGTCCACCATTTAATACTTTTTTGAAAGAAATAAGGAAAACTAACATTATTTTGAGAAGCTCGAGAATTCTCTTAGGGGACGAATTAATTTCTGTAGCTGAAAGCAAACTAAGACACATCGATTGCGTTAATAAATACTCAGAACAAACTGCCTGTGTTTACGTCAACAGACACACATGGAACTAAAACGTGGCAATGTTTTAGTTCCATCGGCAGTTTTGTAAATCACCGCAAGGTAGCGTATTCGAGCGCTGGAGTTCCGAATAAGGTTTCATTATCATATACATGTTTAGAGTAAAATAATATGTTGAACAAATACTTTTTCCTTAACTATGTTAGTCCTGGTGTATAAGAAAAATGCAATTTTTATTTTGTTCTGAACTGTAATTTTGGAGTAAAAGCAATACTACAGGAGTCTGAAAATCTGTTACACAAAAAAAAAATCAATAATAATAATGGAATCTAGTTTTACCAGTTGAAGTTAAGATTGTATAACGCAGTGTAGTTAAATTTAGAGCAACACACTCTAAAAATTCAAATTTAATTTTTAAAAATAAAATCAACTGATCTTAATTAATGACTTTGCTTAAAAAATCACTTGATTCAAATAAATTGATTTAAATCAATGATTTCAAAAAAAAAAAAAAATACTTGATTAAAATCATGATTTTAATCAAGATTTAAATCAAGCAGATTTAAATCAACGAACTCTGCTAGAGAGTCAACACTTAA
The DNA here is from genome assembly GCF_026930045.1 of Uloborus diversus. Classification (NCBI taxonomy): domain Eukaryota; kingdom Metazoa; phylum Arthropoda; class Arachnida; order Araneae; family Uloboridae; genus Uloborus; species Uloborus diversus. The sequence goes on along the minus strand of NC_072737.1, from coordinate 167,302,376 downwards.
TTTTTAATTTATCGTTTGGTGATGGAAATTAGTTGTTTTTTATGATGATGAAGAATATTGTACGCAATTTTTGATCATTGGTATTTAAGAATCTCAGGATGAATTGAATAAAAAAGTAATGTTTGTCACGTGTTTTCGATTCCTTATTATTAATGTTCAAATGACAACTATACGCTTTAAATGAAAAGGTCCAAATACGTTTTAAGAATTGTGATTTAATTTTTGTTCTAAAAACGTGAGTTGTGAATTACCTTCTGTGAATCTTTGCGGTAGAAAAATGTTGACACTAGATACTAGAACATTGTTCATATTCTCATTATTTAATTGTTTGCGACTGCGAGAAACAAGTATAAGCTCTACAGCAAACGTTTCATCATAAGACCTAACATTCGGAATTTAAGTTTTAAACGCTTAGACACAGTGGTACTCAACCTTTCTTTATCCAAGGGCCTCCATATTAAGATTAATATTGGGGCCAGAATACATATAAAATTTAAATCAATTTTATTTTTTTCGTAGATGATATGGAGAAAGACGGAAGGAAAATTGCTAACTAAAAACAGTTATTTTCATTACTACATGCTTATTTTATTAATATAAAGTTTTTGTCTGTCTTTAAAATTAAAAAAAAATCTGACAATCTGTTTCCAAATTAACAACAACCATTCTTAATACCAATGTTTTGAAACTTTCCAGAACATAGTTTTCGCTTCGTAACATTGAACAAAACTACGGGTCACATGGATCAGCGTCACGGGCCGTAGGTTGGGCACCAATGGCTTAGGGGGAAATAGTTAAAACAAAACAGATAATTATGCCATGCTGAAAAAGCGTTTCAAATATGGCTTCATCTTAAATTATATTTATTACTAGTGGCACCCGCACGGCTTTGCCCGTAATAGAAAAATTAAAAGATCTTTTGGTTCGCCTATATATTTTACAAATAATATATGGTGAATTTTCTCGCCAATTGGCTTGTACCTATGTTACGGTTCCACGTTATGATAATTTCGTATCTCGCCAATTGGCTAGTACCCATGTTACGGTTCCACGTTATGATAATTTCGTATCTCGCCAATTGGCTTGTACCCAAGTTATGGTTCCACGTTATGATAATTTCGTAATTTACTCGTCCATCTTATGATAATTTTGTTCTTAAAATTGGAATAGAAAAAGAACCACATTGAATTTTCGAAATATCGCTTCAAGGTGCACACCCCCATGCTATAAACTAACTTTGTGCCAAATTTCATAAAAATCGGTCGAACGGTCTAGGCGCTATGAGCGTCATAGAGATCCAGACAGAGAGATTTTCAGCTTTTTATTAGTAGAGATTGAACTTCTAATATGGCAGAGTAGGCACTTAAAATTTACTTATTTTCCTTTATCTCATGAAAATGAAATGTTTCCAAAACATAGTATAGTTTGGCTTCAATAAATTTAATTCAATATACGAAGTTTTAAAAGATTCCACTTGTTAAAAAAAATGGAGTGGGGAACACCGATTTGCTTGGCCAATAACAGTTATTGGTCATGTGACAGAAATAGAATTCCTCCTGCTTCTCCCTAAGCAGAAATACGCTCGTCCAGGGTCAGACCTGAACAACGTCACCAGAGCCAAGAGTGCCCGTGAGAGGCGGGGGAGGGGGGCATGGCTTAGGTTGCGCCAGTGAAATTTTTGGGGAAGTGGGGGATTTTAGAGTTTTTGAACTCAATTTAGGGGGGGGGGACGTCTCGTTCTTTTAGGGAAGGGATCTGTAGAAACTAAGGGATTTGCGCCATTGTCTGGTCACCCCTGATTACAGCAGATTTCTTATTAGCGCACAACATCTTTTGTGTTGCATATCGAAACCAATGTATATTCTGAAATACACAGTCAGCTCAGTCATTTCCAGCCGAGGACTGCAGTTTCCTGCTTATTATCACCCTCCAGCCCGGCATAGGAAAGTGACTGAGCTGGAGATGGAAAACCTCTTAAGGAAGCCAAGAGTGCCAAACAAATATTAGCTATCAGTTTCTTTGGCACTCTTGGCTTCCTTAAGAGGTTTTCCATCTCCAGCTCAGTCACTTTCCTATGCCGGGCTGGAGAGTGCTAATAAGCACGAAACTGCAGTCCTCGGCTGGAAATGACTGAGCTGGCGGTGTATTTCATGTATTTCTGCTTTAGCCCTGGCTAATGGGCGGTAATTTACTGAATACAATGTATATTCTATTGCGGGTAGGTAAGCCGCAGTATCTACAAAAATGATATTTTAAGAAATGCATTTATGATTCCTCCCAAACTATAGTAGGATGTTGACATATTTTTCGTGTTTTTACTTTCAGTGGAAGCCAAGTACGGAAGTTTGTACATTAAAATTAAAGTAAAATAGATGAGGAAAATGCAGAAAAAAAAGAAGGAAAAAAATGCAGATGCTGCTGTTAACCTTTCCAGGGCATTATTATGGTAAAAATCTATCATTGCTATCAGATTGACAGCACAAAGCCACTAATTTTTTTTTTTTTTTTTTTTTGCTATCACTTTTGAAAATATAGCTTAAATGGAGTTATCGTGCAAATTTTCAGTCTTAAACCGGAATTTTCTTTCAAATTATCAATGAAGTTGCAAAACAGTTTTGAACATTATGATTGGGAAGAAACTTGTTGACTAAGTTTTGAGTTCCAAAAAGGAACATTCAACTGAGCTGCATCATTGAGTAAAAAAAAAGAAATCGAAGAAAACACTTCTTCAGCGAAGATTGCTGCCAAAACGTTCGGGCATTCATCCAAATATGTCATCAAATGTGGTCCATATGACATCATACGTTACGTCAACTTCATAAACGAAATCAACAACGTATTGCATGTGGTTTTGGCACCGGAGCTCACATTGTGTCTGTCTGTTTTACCGAACGGAAAAAAAGCAAGTCAAATCATTGTAAATAAATTAGAACCAGTGGCAGATTTACTGGTTTGTTTTCCCACAGTTTTTAGCTGATTTTCCAGGGTTGCGCAGTCGGACTGATTTCTGTGTTAAAGAGCCAGAGTCGGGAGTCGAAGACTTTAAAATTCCAAGAGTCGGAGTCTTTTATGGGAAAATTGGGAACTTTTTTCGGCAGCCAATGGTTGTACAGAATTGACACTTTTAAAAAATCGCCATTTCTTTTTTCCAGTCGCCACTTTTTTGTAAACCAAAAAAAGTAATGAACAGCAAATTAGCTTTGTTTGAGTAGAGGTTCATACAGCTAATTAATGGCACTAACCAGGGGCGGCTCGTCGTTATGGGCAGGGTGGGCCCGGCCCACCCAAAAAAAATTGTAATTAATAAAATACATTATTAACAAAAATATGTTTTTGTGTTCCAGTTTAAAAAAGCAAAAAGTATGGCGAACAAGAGATTTCCAACATCTAGCCCGCCCCCCTCCCCGCATATCTCTAAACATAACCAGAAAGTTTTTAAATCCCATTAATTTTAGCGCTGCGCACAGCTTTGAGAACTGTGGGCTCGCTCGAAGCTGCCCCCGAAACTAAGAGCCACGCCTCTGCCCTTAGCCTATCGCAAGGACTGAATCAGAAAGCGGAAAACGGCGGGTGACAACACCCGAAGGAATTCATTGCAACTCAAGGGTGGGCAAAATTCGCCGAGCCCGAACGAAATCGTAGTTGTCTATAGCGGTTTGGAGGGAAGAGTAGAGGTTAGAGGGGAAGAGTAGCAACTTCGTAAAAGGGCAGAGAATCAGCTGCCCCCTGCCCATGTTTCAGGGAAAACTTTTTATCATACCGTTCCGCTTCTGTTTTTTTTTTTTTTTTAGTCTTAATTTTTTTCCTCTTCAACAGCTATTACTATATATATATGGCATGGAAATTGCCGGTTTCATGAGATTCAGTGCATTTGTGTTACAACGGATACATAACTATTTGTTTTTGGGGTTGGAGATGCTTATTCTCAATTTCTGTGTAAGGACTTTCGAATAGTAGAGCAGTCCGGTAGTCTGACCGCACCGGCCAAAAAAAAAAAAAAAAAATGACTGGTCCTCAGATTTTTTGGTCGCCCACGAAAAAAATAATAAAATAAAAAAAAAAAAAGAAAACTTTAAAATACCTAATGATAATATTATTGAACACTAAATCTTTTACGTCAGTTTTGAGATTAATTTTCATAATTTTCTATGATTTCTCAGCAACTTTTTTTTTACTTATGTCCATTTTTTTTACCATAGTTACTTCTTGTCTTAACATTTAAATTATTTGTATAACAGTTATTTAATAAAGTTTTATTTATGTATTTACTTATTCATTTATTATTATTATTACTTTTTAAAAAGGAGGGGGGGGGGGGACTTCAGCCGTCCGTAAATTTTTTTACTAGTTTTTAACGGTTCGCGAACATTTTTTTTTACAAGTTAAAAAAAAAAAAACAGCACCGGTCCGCGTATTTTTTTTTTAAAGCTTTTGCAGGTCCGAATGTCAAAAAAAAAAAAAAAAAAAAATCGAGAGACGCTGTAGAAATAACATTGCTGTTTTTCAGCTGATCGCAGTTCTATTGGTACGTGTACCTTAACTTTTTTTTCTATCGTATAGGTATAATTTTGTCATTAATTAAAATATTTAAGATCCTTTCAAGCTATTGTGCCCATAACTAGTCGATTAAATATTTTGTTAAGGGTACATGTGTGACCGTAATTAATTTTTCAGCCACTCTTACTCAAAATTATTTAATGATGATGATAAAACAAAAGTTAAATTTGGAAGTCGATAAGTAAAAAATGCAGCAACAGAAATATTCTGTTCATTTCTTTTATATTATTTTTGTTGTTGTTCAGACAGACCGTTTAGACGCGATTTGTTAGTTATCCATGTTTTAGTTTTAAGGTTGCTTGAATTGTTAAGTCCAGATGCTTGTACTGTAATTAAAGTATTTTTGTAAATATTGTTGCATACCTTTTTATGCCTGTCCTGAAAATAATTTAATTCACCTAGCAATTCCATTTTTTGCGGGGGTGTTTTTAGTGGTAAGAAACGCAAATATTTTTCAATTTCGAAGCCTTTTGTTTTCTTTTTTTTTTTTTTTTCCATTCTTACATGAAAGTGTTATCTTCTAGAAGTAACCAGAAACAATGGCCCAGCTAAGTTTCAATTATTTTACTCATAAGTAAAAAAAAATAAAAAATGCCTTGTTCAAGAAATAAAAAAGAAAAAAACTTTTAATATTTAAAAATTGAGGTCAATTTAATATCAAAGTAATAATTTTGTTAGTTGTGCAAATAATCAGCTGTTTTAATGATTAGTGGGAATGTAATATTAAGCTCTCTTAATTAAAGTACGGCTTAATTAGTAGTTTCAAATGTATGTTAAAAAATAGTATTTAGTAGATTTGAGGATATACTGGAAATTTATAATTTTGGTAGAATGCCTATTATTGATGTATTCCCCCCCCCCCCATCAGTTATTTTCATCTCAGAAATAATGACATTGATATGGTCTGTCACGGAGGTGGGGATCTTTCCATTAATATAAACCTAATTGATACATTTTTCATGGGAAATAATTTTTTCTTTGTTGCTACAGTCTGCCCATGTTAAGCATATGAAAACAAGTTCACTTTTTTTTTTTTACATAAATTTACATCCCTGAAATTCAAGTTCACGGAGGTGAGAAGTCAGAATAACCATACCAAGTTTTTGAAGCAAAATCTATCTTTTTGTTTTTCGACAAAAATCTCACAACTTCAACTATGGCTAAAATAAGCAAGGGGACTCCCTTGTATCATGGAAAATAAAATTTGATGTCATTACTGCCACGTGTTAATGAGGGATGGCATTTTGTGTTTAAGTAACAGAGGTGAGAATTTACTATGACCCCTTGTCCTACTAAAACAAACTAAAAATCAATATTAAAAAATTAAATATACTTAAACAATCAGTATTTGAGAAACTTGTGAAAGGAACAATAAATAAATAAGTATATACTTTTAATTAAACACGTTATTAAGCAACAAAAACAGTCAAACAAGTTGTGTGACATGCCATGGAGGTGAGAATTCACATGTTGTGAACCAAAAATTTTCTAAAATAAAAAATATTATTAAAAAATTGTTAGCAGATTTAAAGAGATATATTTTTGATGAAATTAAAAACCATTGTTAAATGAATTGTTCCCTAAAGTTTTTACTGTAAAAGCCCTGTGACAGAAAAGTTACTTTTTGAAGAATGACTCATAAACATAACTGCTGGCCCACCCACTAAATTAAGGCACGAGCCGCCACTGGCACTAACAGTAACCTGAAAGCATCGCTGGGGTTGGAGAGAATGACTCCCGGTTGGCGAATAAAAAATATCTATAGTCCTTTTTTTTACTTCCTTTTACAAAAAAGGAAGTGCTGTATTCGCGAAAAAAATTTCACTCGAAAATCGGCCTTAATTTCCATTTTGCTCACCCCCGAATGAATGTTGAGTTTTTTTCCGACCCGACCACACGTGGATATATTGCGTAGGAACCTACAGACACCCGAAATATCCATTTTGACGACCCTCGAGTTAATTACAACGAATTTTCTCGTGACGTCTGTATGTAGGTATGCATGTGCGTATGTATCTCGCATAACTCAAAAACGGTATGTCCTAGAAAGTTGAAATTTGGTACGAAGACTCCTAGTGGGGCCTAGTTGTGCACCTTCCCTTTTGGTTGCATTCGAAAGTTCCTAAGGGGGTCTTTTGCCTCTTTCGGGGGGGGGGGGAATCATTGTTAATTTCGATTTAAACTCACGTGGTGTTATAATTTGGCGGACACTTGGCGATATATCGCCAGTCTTTTGGTCGCCAAGTTTATTTGGGACTTTTTTTTAATTTAAATTTGGTTTCAATTTGGCCGCTGTTGGTGCTATTTAGAGAGTAAACAATTAAATCACATTAAAATTGCCAATAATGGGGAAATGACATTAAATTCGAGTAAAAAGAAGTCATGTGATGCACACATCAGCTCGTTTTTATTTAGTTGCCACGGCGCGGCAGTTAATTTGAATATTTAGACGGGAATGACTTTTCAAATTAGACACAAAGCAAAATGTGCTACTCAGCTTAGTTGAACTCGATTACCAGCCCGGCAGCAGAATTTCTTTCAGCAATCTGCGACGCAAACTGACATCAAATTAATTGAAAATATAAATGAGCATCGAATAATGATTAAAAATAGTATCCGAAACTTGCTGAATTTCGTAAATAAGTACATGCCGCCTGTGTGGATTGCAGAAAATATAGTAAGTCTTCGCACGCTGAAATATAAGATTCTTTTTTCCAAAACATTTTAGGTTTTCTTCGCCCCAACTAAAGTCTGTAGAATTTCTTAAGAATATGCGACGTAAGTTGCAAGCGTAATGCTTTTCTGCTACTGAAATTTCAGTACAGAATTAAAAGTTATTTTCTGAATTCTGAAGCCCCTTCACACTGTCAAAAATGAAACGCTCAATTTTGACGATTCGGCAATCCTCGAGCACTATTTCGTTATTTTCGACGATCTTTTTGTCACTGAATCACGTGATATTTGACAAAACCAGAAATCTCAAATTTTTCACGAAATTATTTCGTCCCGATTTCGTCACATTGCAGTGCATTCTGGGAGTTTTCGTTTCAATCTTGTACTTGCTCGTTAAATTATCTTACTTCAATTATTCTAAAGGATTCATAGAAAAGGTTAGTATTTATTGAAATTTGTATGTGCAATGTGCCTTCTTTTATGTATTGTTACATTTTTGTTTAGTGTTGTGTTTATAGTTGTATTTAAAACACATTAAAATTGAAAACGAACGGTTCGATTAGGTTTAGAATTCTGTGTGTGTTAACTTTGAGTCACCTCCACGTTAGGCTTAGCTAGTGTTTTTTTTTTTTTTTTATTTGTAAAAGAAAATGTTGGTTCGTTGACATTTGTTTCCAAAAGCGTACTTCCTTTATTTCGTTAAAAAAATTACAAACAAGACTAAAAAGTTTGTGCGAATTTAAACTTACAGAAAAAAAAATCTCCACCGTAGCTTAACTAACACTGATGATAAATACAGCGCTTTTATAAAAGGTATAGAACTTTGAAGTTTTTAATTTCAACATGGAATATATTACATGGTTATGAGTTTTCATTCTTCTCCATGAATTTTACAAAAATAATTCTGTTAAACGAAGTGTATTTTTTAGTTTAATAGTTCAAATTTGTTTCATTCTGCATTTTAATTTTCTTAAACAAATACTATATACCAATCCCGCAATATGCTTACCAGATTACCCCACGTTGTTTATATAATCTCTTTCCCTGCGGCAGATGTTTCTAGCAATAAGTGCTTGTGTTCATTATTTGAACAACCTTTTTTTTTTACTTGCATAAAACATGAAGTAATATCAATTTGATAAAATCATTTTAAGATAGAAAAAATATTAATTTCCATAAAGAACTCTATCTTTGTGCTTGATATTTCAGCAGAATATTTTCAATATTTTTTCAATTTTTCCGCAAATTAAAATAAATTATTGAAGTGAAGTTTTAATGTTTAACCTCGATTTAAAAAGAAAGGATAGTATAGCATGTTTGAAAATTGTAATAACAATAATAAGCATTTTTTGTTGTTTATTTTCCCCTTCATGCACTAAATTGATAAGTTTTTCTATGTCAATTTGTGTTACATGATTTGTCATAATTATGAATTTTTCCATTATACATAGTTTCAACAGCTAAAATAAATGCAGCATTAATTTTATTGCCATATTTGCCGCCTCAAGATATTGACAACAAAAAGCGAGAAATCCCAGTCTACATTAAATCAGACTAAGAAGCATTTTATAGATGAACTTCCAATAAATCTAAATCTTTTAGTTGGAGTTGTGATTTCGCTGGATATAAAGTAAAATGTCTGAAAATTTAACCAAACTTCAATTGAAAAATTGAAAGGATAATGAAAATATATGAAAAATTAAAAGGATAATGAAAGTATATGAAAAATAAAAAGGATAATGAAAATATATGATAAGCTTTATATATGTAACAAGCTTTGCTCACCACCTTAGTCCCTATTTTTATTATATACCTTTGAAAAAAAAATCCATTGATATCAATCAATTAGTTCTCAAGATACAAACAAACAAGAAAATGCACTTTTTTATTGGGTTTCCCCTATCTTTGGCAGCTCTTCTCCCTTGGCGTTTTTTTATTTACTGCGTGAAAATTGCATATTTTAAAAATCAAATATGCTTAGTTAAAAGGTGATAATCCCTTCGTCTCAGTCCCAAACTAGTAAGTAGAGCTACGTTTGAATATTTTTGTACTAGTGATTGATTCTGATGATTTTATGATTTTGTTCGAATATTTTTTAAAAATTTCAAGATACTATACTATTAATTAACAACTTTACTTGGCAAGCATTCCCTCTTAAAATCATTACCAGCTGAGTTAAAAAAATCCTAAGTACACACGCCCTTAAGCTACGCCCCATTTTGTAAGAACTCTACCCCCAGTATTGCAGAAAAATCAGTTTTTTTCTTCTACTAAATCCCTATCCATCAGCTAGAAGGTAGCTTTATGTAATTACTAGTTAGTTTATGAAATGGAGCGTGGCTTCGAGTGTTGGAGCCCTGGGTTTTTTGACTTTAATTTGGTAGTGGTTTAAGGAGGTAAAGCTCGGTAGGTAAATGTTGTTTATTGATAACATAGCACAATAAAATCTCTGAAAAAAAGTGCAAATAAAATCATAATCACCAGTTTCAGTACTACTTAATTCATAACTACTTTATTGGAACTAATTTGGGTAGAGGGGGGGGGGGGGAGTACTTCAGAAAACATTCGTGAAGAAAACGAAACACGAAAATCTTTAAAAAAAAAAGGGTGTATTTTGGCTATCGGTTAAAATAAAAAATAAATTTAAAAAAAAATAATCACAGATCAACAATTTTCGCACTTTTGATTTTTTTATAGCTCAAAAAAATGAAAATTTACGACTTGATGTGCAAAAGAATTAACTCGTTCAATGGTCAAATAATGATGATTCTCGATAAATTGAAGATACTCTAATTCTAGAATATTATTCAGAAATTAATTTCAGAAACTGAGAGTCTAGCTGCCTAAATAAAAATTTTGTTCATCCGCTGTAAAAATAACTCATTCTTGCAATCTGCTTGATAAAAAGCTGTCAGCATCGAAATAATCATATATTTTGAAAAATATGAAAATTAAATCAGATGCTTTTCAAAGTCACAAGCGAATCGTAGCTTTTTAACTTAAGGAAAAAAACTCAGATTTTGAAAGAAATCGTGAAAACATGTTTTATTTCAGAAATAAATTGCTGAATTTAATCGTAAAACTTTCCTCGGAATAGAAAAAAGATCTATGTGCATGAGGGCATACACCCATGGACTTAAACTTTTCTTATTATGTATATATTCTCTTTTTAAAACTTTTTTAGGATGGATCCAACATCACGGAGATAATCGGAACAAGGACAGACGAAGACTTTTTCATAATTATAACAATATTCTAAATATTCGTATATTATACATTGATTTCATGTTACACATGTTTGGAAATAAAAATAGAAACTTAGGGGTAAAAAGCAAAGGTATATTTTTATAGTTATTTAACAAACATTACACTAAATTAATTTTACCAAAAGATTTATTTCACATCTGCATTTTTTTTTAATATTTATATATTCAAATACCTTTTGCAATTTTGGCAGAGAATTGTTTTCAAAGTATGAAGTATGAAATGCATGCAATAATAAAGTTCCTGTATTAAACATAAATTTGGCCAAATAAAAATTCTACATACAAGCAAAATTAGTAAAACAAATAATTAATTGGAAAAAGAAAAAGGTAAGCTTTTTCTTAAGATTATCTAATTTTATTTTCTGTATCTAATTTTAGAACAAATATATACTAACTTAAAGTTGTCCATTTTACTGTACTTTTTTTTTTTTTTTTTTTTGAAATTTATTATAAATTGGATAAAAATCTTTTTTTTTTTTTCTGGAATTTTTTCATGCGATGCAATGAAGAAGAAACTTCTCAGCAATTTTCTCCCGAGCATATATCAATCTAACTGTGCATAAAAGTGGCACATGATTTATTTTTACAGTACCCAATGTCTGCTGAGGAAGTAGCACTTTTCTATTCCCAGTAGGGGCAGAGCGATGTAGGAATTTCTACATCGTGATGCATCGCCATCCTTACATCGCGATGTAGCGATGTAATTCAAACAGTTTGAAATATTCTTTTCGCTTTAGGGGCATCCCCCTCCGCAATTAGGGGAGTTTTCCTTACAAAAATCCAGGCTTTTGTCAGATCTTTTTCTAATTTGGCACATAGGTTCTTTAATCACATGGAATATACCCCATGATGGACCCCATGGGATATATGCCCCATATGAATACTGCCCCATGGGAAACTATCCTATGTGGATTTCCAGCATCAAAGGATATCTGGGCCGAATCTGGAAAAGATCCGACGAAAAATGAATTTTTTTCAAGGAAAACCCTTATCGGGGTTCCCCCCCCCCCCACCCACCCATACATTGACGAAAGCTAACCTCCGTGAATTCCTGAGCATCAAAGAACCTCTATGGCAAATTTAGAAAAGATCAGACAAAAACTTTTTTTATATATAAAGAGAACTTCCAATGCGGGGTTGCTCCCCCCCCCCCATCATGGATGGTTGAAAACTACCATGTGTGAATTCTCGAGCATCAGAGGACCTCTGTTCCAAATTTGGAAAAGATATGATTAAAACTGTTTTTTTTTTTAATAAGAACCCCTCCCGTATGGGGATTGCCCCCCATAGCGAAAAGAAAACCACCCTATGAGAATTCCTGAGCATCAAATAACAAACCTCTCGCAAATTCGGAAAGATCCAACAAAAACTGGATTTCTTTTAGGAAAACTATCATAGGGGTTAATCCCCCCCCCCCCCCCCCCATAGAAAGCCGAAAACTACCCTGCGTGAATCTCCGTGCATCAAAGAGCCTATGTGTCAAATTTTGGAAAGATCGGACAAAAACTTTTTTTAATACGGAGAACCCCCAATGCGAGGTTGTCTGTCCCCCCCCCCCCCGTCCCCCACATAGAGGGACATAAACGACCTTGTGTGAATTCCCGAGCCTCCAATAACGAACCTCTGTGCCAAATTTGGAAAATATCCGACAAAAATTAGATTTTTTGAAGGAAAACCACCATTATGGGGGGGGGGGGGGTGATTAGATACCATGGGGAGTTTAATCTGCAATGATTTGTTTTACCTTTTTTAAGAAATTGTTTGTTTGCAATTTTACATAAATAAAAATTTGCTTGACATATTTTATGTGCCTCATTTTTTAACAATTACTTGTCTTTTTTTATGGGAGGGGGGGGGGCTGCAGGCCCGTTGTTTCAATTTTTTCCCAAATATGACAAAGAGTCTGTACTCAATAAAAATTTTACAGAAAACGAACTAAAACAACGGCCAGTCATGTGTAAAAACATGAATGTTCAAAAATAAAGACGGGAGGGGGGGGGGTCAATTGACCCCCTCACCTCGCAAATGACGGGCCTGTGAAAGTGACTATACGCAATAAAGTGGGAAACTACGGTGGTAAGATTATGAAGTTCGAATTTGATCACACGCACACAAATCTTATAAAATACAGTCAAACCTCGTTATAACGAACTTAAAGGGACCATTAAAATCGATTATTATAAAACGTGGTTCACTTTATCCAAAAAACAATAAACAATAAGACAAGGATTTCGAAAAAGTTCATTTCAGCAGTTATTTGTTTTAATCGTGTTCGAATTAACGAAGTTCGACTGTATTCTCAAATATAAAAAAAAAAAAAACTAATGTGCTCAAAGAAAAAAAATGGAAATAAATTTTCTTAAAAATTTACGAAATTAACGTCCTCATATATGACGAAATTAATTTGACGAAACTAATGCTCTCAAAACTACGAAAATGATTGTTAATTTGACGAAACTAGAATGAAGAAATATTTCATTACATTTGACGAAATTCGCATCCTCAAACCACTAACAAAAGCAGTTTCTTCAATTTGACGAAATGTTCGCTCGGAGCATATCCCTGGAAGTGGTTTCGTCAAAAACGAAGAAAATTTCGTCAAATTTGAAAGTCCATTATTGAGAGTGCAGGGTTGGCAAAAACCCGGGTTTTTTTAAAAAGTCCATGGACCCAAGGTTTTTGGGGTTTTTAAAAAAAAAAACCCAAAACAAAACCAACTAAAGCTGGGTTTTTAAAAAGAAATGTGTGTGTTTTTTTTTTTTCAGGAAAAATGTGGGGTACTTGTAGCATATTGTAACGTAAGTATATGGAAAAAGGGCAAAAATTGTCTTGGGGTAAAAAAAGCTGGAAAACTAGCATTTTCTGAAGAAAAGTATAGAAGACGACAAAACCCAAGAATGGTGAAGTTTCCATAATTACCAACAGTTAAGGCAAAGTTACTTTTCGAGTGATAAAATCTACTATTCGTTTTTAACCGACTTCAAAAAGGAGGCGGTTATCAGTTCATACCGTATGTATGTTTTTTTTTTTTTTTTTTTTTTTTTTGTCCACTCATAGCGTCTCACCTAGTGAACCGATTTCGATGATTCTTTTTTAATGGATAGGGGTTGGCTCAACTTAGGCCCCATTACTTTGTTTGACCATATTTGTTCTTTAGAAAAAAAGTTATGGGCAAAAAAACGGACATTTTATGCAAATTCCCTATTAAATGATGTTGTAGCGAAGTTCGAACTTTTCAGACGTGGATAACGGTGGCTCAGTGGTAGAACTCTCGCCTCCCACACGAGCGACCTGGGTTCAAATCCCAACTAGGACAAGGTGAATTTTACTAAAATTTCGTTTCTACTGTTCACGTATTTTCTCAAATGTTCTATTAATTTCTGTATCTTTCCAAGTCTGGAAAGTTTCAGCACTTTCTCAAGTTTTAGATAAGGAGATGTAACGTTCATTCGTGGTTCTGAATAAAGATCTCGAGTTGAGACTAACGAGTATTCGCTTCATTTGGCTTTCACATTGTCTTCGCTATCTTCATCTACTCCACAATATGAAACTCATTGTTATAAAAGTTTGGTGCCATATAACAGTAACATTAATAGTAATTGTAATGATAATTTTGAATGAAGGCTTTTCTAAAGCAATACAGTGATATAGAGCCGAACTTCTTACTAGGTAACTTCTTACTTTTACTGAAATATCTACATTTACACTAAAAAGAATGAAACAAAAAAATTTTGAAAAAAAAAATAGAACCGACTTCAAAATTGCTCTAAAAAGTGAAAAATAATTTTATTCTTTAAACACCATCGATAATACTTTTAAACATAATTTTTGAAGTTGGCGCAAAAACAAAAAGTAAAATCCATTGTAACCATGCTTCGTTTACATTGTTATCAAAAAATCATCCAAAGTTAGGAATGAAACATTTATATAGTTACTCAAGTATGCTGTCATCAATGCGTAATGCATGTGGTAGCGAAGAAACTGGGCCTGGTTTAATTTATAGTTGTAGTTGAGTTATGGCTGTGAATGATTTTATCGATCGTTTTTGCGCCAACTTCAAAAATTATGTTTAAAAGTATTATCGCTGATGTTTAAAGAATAAAATTATTTTTCACTTTTTAGAGCAATTTTGAAGTCGGTTCTATTTTTTTTTTCAAAATTTTTTAATTATACTACATTTTTTTTCTTCCATTTTACTTTATTGTATTTCATTTTGTTATGCAAAACTACTGTAGAACCTCAAGTAGTTTAAATTCCTTAGACTGAATTCCAGCTTAATCAAGACATTTCTTTGACTTTTATGTTGCTTGTTTTTCTATTTCTGTGTACAGAGTAAGAAATATTAAACGTTTTCGTAAGATAATGAAAATACTGTACATCTTATTCTGTTTCCTGTCTGACCTTTTGAGAAACCTGTTAATTTCTTAAAAAAAACAATGTTTATTTGAGATTTGTGACCTGATGGTTTGCAGAAAATAATTCACATGAAAGCCTTTTAGCAAGAGTAGTTTCCTCTGTAGAATCTACAAATATTGAGAAAATCAGACGTGACAGGACTTAGTCAAGATAATTTGAGTTATTTATTGACCAGTTAAAGAAAAAATTAAAATATATTTATTTAAAATCTTTGAAGTACTTTTTAAATGCTGTCAAAAGTTAAGAAATACTATTAAAGTTGAAAATTCATTTTTTCATGTCCATTGTCTGTGGTGAAGAACAAATAAAAAATAAGTTTAAATTGTGAAAGTATTTAAATTAATCAATTTTTTAAAAAACTTCTCGGAAAATTTTAAAAAACCCAAAAGTGGGCAAAATAATGGTTTTTTTTACATGGGTTTTTTCAAAAAAAAAAAAATCATTAGGTCCAACCCAATTGGGTCCAATCCGGCCAACCCTGCCTTAAGGCAGTGTGTCCAAAACTGGGTTTTGACGCGCTGATAGGTCGTTAGTTAATATTTTTCGAGTTTCGGCACTAATTTTCTGTCAAGATTAACTGTTGAAGGATTGTTTATTTGTAAAACCTTTAAAATTTTGTCTTGAAAAGAAAATTATAAAACAAATAAACGTCCCAAATAATATTAGAAGATTTCAATCAGCGGATGACGATTGGGAAAACTTATAAAGCACGTAATCTGAAAATTCATCGAAATAAAAAAAAGAAGTGCAGGAACTGAATTCCTTTGTGCGCTCATGCAAATGAGCCCCAGAACCGATACCCTTAAGCTTTTACAAAATATATTATTAGAGTGTTGTGATCAACAGATAGATCAATGCTGCTTAAGATGGTCAAGACAGATGGTCTACATACACAAACGAAGTGACATTTTAAGAGTTATCGCCTACTTCCTTACTTTGCTCAATCCATTCGGTGTGATATTTTTACACATATAGGGGAGTGTGAGGCAAAGTGAAATGGTAAAGATGACTGAGTTTTTTCAAAATGAACAAATCAGAAATTTGTTTTGAAAATTACTGTACATATGGAAAGAACGTTGTATTTTATAATAAAACTTGCGTTGAAACAATATTTTCTTTATTTTTGGCAGTAAAGTTGAGTCTTCAAAAAAAAAAAAAGAGTGGAAATTTTTTTCTTTTTTTTAAGGGGGGTGAAATGGTTAAGATGACTGAGGTTTTTCAAGATGAACAAATCGGAAATGTGTTTTGAAAATTACAGTGCATAAAGAAAGAACATTGTATTTTATAATAAAACTTGTGTTGAAACACTATTTCTTATTTTTGGCAGTAAATTTGAGTTTTCAAAAAAAGTGGAAAATTTTCACTTTTTTTTTTCCTTGGAAAAGTGAAAAATAAAATATTTTTTAAATGAAATATTTTCCATTCGATTATAAAACATATTTTTGATCAAAAGAATCAGTAAATAAAAGGTTAAATGAATAAATGAAAAGATAATGAAACAATAAACGAATAAATCAATTAATATGTGAAGAAAAATAAATGAGCGAGTAAAAGAATGAATCAATGAGAAAATAAATGATGAATGAATAAATAATTGAAATACTAAATGAAGGAATGTAAATGAATTAATTAATAAATGAAAACGTAAGTGATTCATATTAAATGATTGAATGAGTAAATGTAAATGAAACAAACTATTTTACTTTGCCTCATCCACTTTGCTCCGTATGCTCGACTAATTGTACAATTTATCTAAAATACGAATAAGCTTAATAATAACTAAATTAATGCTGCATTGATTATTAGGAGTTCTGAATATATATTTAAAATTTTAATAATTATAACTTTGTCATTTTATAGTTGCAATAATAATTTTCGACTTACAACAAAATATTACAATATGAGTATCATTTTTAAAAAAATCACTGTTTTTTCAAACGCTTTAGTTTTCTGCTGTATTTTTTTCCTTACTGGAATAGACTACATATGGTGCTATATAGTTAAAATAATATCAGATAAGTTGAGATAAAAGCAGAGAAAATATTCCATTATCTTACTTTGCCCCACTATTTCACTTTGCCCCATGTTCCCCTACTTGCACTTTATTCCCGGAATTTTAAATTTTAGATTTTAATGGTTACAGAGAGTCCGAAAGTTCCTTAATATATTTTTTTTAATTCATACAGAAGCAACACATTGTCGAATGAATATATGCGGTTTGCACCATGATACTTCATAGGTTCGAGATTTTTTTATGACATCGTAAAAAAAACGAAAAGAAAAAGGGTAATTATAGGTAATCGCTGTATCATCACAGTAAGAAAAACGAGCTGCTGTGTGCATCACATGACTTCCTTTTACTCCAATTTAAAGATGATAGTGCATCGGAGTGAGCAAAAAAACACTTTAAATATTTTCATTCCAAGTCTGTTGCAAACCGAAGCGAAGAAAACGTTTTATACTGATAAATGTTCCCAATATTGGCAGTTTTGATGTGATTCAATGGTTAACTCTCTAAATATGGCCAAATTGAAACCAGATTTTAAAAAAATAATAATAATAAATATATTAATTTGAATTTTTGGCATCTTGAATTCAAATTATGTTTTTCGCAATCACGAGCGTGTGTGTGTATGAATGCGCGTGTGTGTTTGTTTAGGCACTTGTGTATGTATGCATGTGTGTGCGTGTTGTGTATGCAGTGCTGTGTGTGTAAGCGTGTGTGTGTGTGTAGGCGTTTGTGTGTGTGTATGTAGGCATTTGTGTTTCTGTCTGTGTGCAGGCATGAGTGTGTGTATGTATGTGTGTGTAAGAGTGTGTGTTTGTGTCTGTGCGCAGGTATGAGTGTGTGTATGTGTGTGTATGCTTGTGTGTGTAGGATATGGACGCATTCTGGAGACGGTTTTCATAAGAGGAGCAGCATCGTGATGCCGGTAGACGCGACGGTGGTGCTGGCAGAGGGTGCTGGCGGGAGAATAAAATCAAAGGAACGCCAAAAACAGCCAAATGAAAGCAATAAGCAATCGTGATTGCTCAAAAAAAAAAAAAAAAAACCGCCAAATTTGTTGCCACGTTGGCGACAAAACTTGGCAACCAAAAACTTGGCGATATATTGCCAAGTGTTTGCTAAATTATAGCACCGCTTGAGTTTACATTGAAATTAACAATGATTTTATCCCCAAAAGGTGTAAAAGGCACCCTTTTTGAACATCCGAATGCAACCAAAAGAGAATGTGCACAACTAGACCCCACTAGGAGTCTAAGTACCAAATTTCAACTTTCTAGGACATACCGTTCTTGAGTAATGCGAGATACATACGCACATACATACATACATACATACGGACGTCACGAGAAAACTCGTTGTAATTAACTCGGGGATTGTCAAAATGGATTCTTCAGGTGTCTATACGTTCTTAGGCATGTATCCACGTGTGGGCGGGTTGAAAAAAAAAATCAATATTCATTCGGGGATGAGCAAAATGGAAATTAAGGCCGATTTTTGAGTAAAAATTTTTTCGCGAGTACAATACTTCCTTTTTTGTAAAAGGAAGTAAAAAGGAAAAGAAAAAGTGTAATTATAGGTAATCGCTGTATCGTCACAGTATGAGAAAAATAAACGCCACGTGTGATTTATTAATCATTTAATTAAACAGAAAGCAATACCTTTAACAACAAGAGTTCAATATGGGCATCGTTTGTGGACATGGGATGAACTTGAGAACCGTTTATATGTCATTCGAGCAACGTACGGATCACACATTGAGCTCTGGTAATAAAAGGTATCGCTTTCTGTTTAATTGAATGATTAAAAACTCACCTTTTCTTTATGTGATGATCATGCGATTACTTACAACTGGAAAGTCGCCCGTCATTGTATGACGGGTGAAAATTGCTTCTACGTTTGAACGAAGCCATTGCTTGTTTGGTGATATTTTGATGGCTGAAATTGTAACATTAACTCCAGTGGATGAACCCTAAACTCCAGTAGATAGCGTTCATCGTAGATCACTTCATTCTTCTAAAATGACAGTCTTCCAAGTAAACAGTTAATTTGTCGGATCGAGATCAGCCTTCTTTATCTTTACTAATTATTAAGCTGAAAGTATGCCTGTCAGGATCTCTGTCCGGATCTCTGTCTGTCAGGATCTCTGTGACGCGCATAGCTTCTAGACCGTTCGGCCGATTTTCATGAAATTTGGCACAAAGTTAGTTTGTAGCATGGGGGTGTGCACCTCGAAGCGAATTTTCGAAAATTCGATGCGGTTCTTTTTCTATTCCAATTTTAAAAACAAAAATATCATAAGACGGACGAGTAAATTACGAAACTATCATAACGTGAAACCGTGACATGGGCACAAGCCAATTGGCGAGAAAATTTACCATACATTATTTGTAAATATACAGGCGAATCAAAAGACCTTTTAATTTTCTATTACGGGCAAAGCCGTGCGGGTGGCACTAGTGTCACAATCAAGCCTTTCCTTGCATGTTAAACATTAGCGAAACATATTATCAAATCATCACTCCGTGACGCGAGTTTTATTGTTGAAACAAGCGGGTTATACTCGATCATTGGTGATTATTTATATGAAGATATAATGGAACCTTATATTGTAACACATGGAAATTTAAGCCCAAAGTTTAAAATTCTGAGAATTAAATGCAAAATACATTCGTAAAAATGTCTAACTTGTGAAAATAGATTGAGCAACTTATTGAAAATGTTTTTGAATAATTTGGTTATGAACTCGTGTAAATAAAGAGTGGCTTCCAATCTAAGAAATCGCCCAACAAAAAAGAAGAGAAATAGACGACTTAAAAAATAACTTTGTTTTTCCCGTAGCCAAAGATTAGATCTGCTCCTCATTTACGTCACACAGCCATAGGAAGGTATGCAAATTTTTCACTTTCCATTTTCTTTTTTGCACTTTCGCCATCTACTGTCCGAGCTTACTCTTTTGGTTTCCGCTGGAAATAAAGCACGAAAAACATGACGTCAAATTCCAGCATTTCGATATTGTTAGTATGAAATCAAAAACGCATTTCTTCAAATATTTCAAAAACCAATTTCTGCAGATACTGCGCCTTACCTTCCCAGGGCAGCGCACTCACTCATATGGATAGAAAGTCGTCCGACAAAAGGGTCTTTTATCAGATAACTTAACATTAAGCTTACTCTTTTCTACATTGGAAACGAGCTAATGTGTGCATCACATGACTTCCTTTTACCCCAATTTAATGTCATTTTCTCATTATTGGCAGTTTTAATATGATTCAATAGTTTACTCTCTAAATATCACCAACCGTGGTCAAATTGAAACCAGATTTTAACAAAAAAATAAAAAAAAAATCGCCAAATTTGTCGCCAAGTTGGCGACAAAACTTGGCGACCAAAAGACTGGCGATATACCGCCAAGTGTCCGCAAAATTATAACACTGCGTGAGTTTACATCGAAATTAACAATGATTTCCCCCCAAAGAGGGGCACAAGATCCCCTTTGGAGCATACGACTGCAACCAAAACGGAAGGTGCACAACTAGACCCCACTAGGAGTCTACGTACCAAATTTCAACTTTCTAGGACATTCCCTTCTTGAGTTATGCGACATACATACGTACAAACAGACGTCGCGAGAGAACTCGTCGTAATTAACTCGGGAATCGTCAAAATGGATATTTCGGGTGTCTGCACGTTCCTAGGTACATATCTACATGTGGTCTTTCTGAAAAAAAAAAAAAAAAAAAACTCAACATTCATTCGGGGGTGAGCAAAATGGAAATTAAGGCCGATCTTTAGGTGAAAATTTTTTTTGCGAATACAATACTTCCTTTTTTGTAAAAGGAAGTAAAAATGCTCCTTGAAACCCCGAAACAAGTGTCTACAATTTTTTCGCAAATTTGTGCATGTATAACGTTGTTTCACTGTTGACTTCAAAAGTTTTCCACGAAAAAGAGGGGAAAAAATACTTATAAAAACTGAACATTTGAGATTTTCCCCCTTTAAAATAGAGTGGCGATTAGAAAAGAGATGCAAGAAAGATAACAATTTTTCAATTCCAAAACTAGAGATGTCGTAACTAACACATTTGGTTAGAAACTTATTAATGCGTGTTAGTTTCCAGGGTCAAATTTAGGCACAGGCCAACTAGGTTTGGGCTTGGGTTCTCATCTATCTAAGGGGCTCCAAATTATAAAAAAAAAACTTGTATGCAAAGCATTACAAAATCATGCATTTTTGTGAAAACAATAAAAAAAACCTCTTTCAAGTAAATGTTAAACATTATTCTAAGATTATTTTGCGTTGACTTAAAGTGTAGAATAGAGGGGGGTGGAGGGGTTCAAAGCGTTGTGAACCTTGGATCTCATTTTTAGTTCGTCGGGCCCTGTTTGTTTTATATTCATATATCCCCTTTCTAGTTGGCAAGTCACATTATTACTTCAATAATTGCGACTATACAAAGACTTAGTTCCGAACTTAGTTCCGAAAATAAAAATCGGAGCTATCGAAGCGTGTGAATTCTGATTATAGTAGCATAAAATCAAACGTGAGTAGAATTATTTATTTTGAGAAAAGCAAAATAAAAAGTCAGAATCCTAGCAACAAACCAACCACAAAGAATAGTGGGAAAAGAATTTCAAATGGCCAGACTCAGACGCTCAACATTTCTTTTTCCCACATTTAATTTTACTTTTTGTTTATTGATTCATTTTTTATTTTGTTTATTTATTCATTTTTATTCGTTTATGGTTACTCAAACTTGAGATTCCTAATGCCTAATTACTTGATGGAATACGAGTTATTTTTTCTAATGCACGTTCTAATGCACGACAGTCTGAGCGAACTGTTATAGCAAGGGAAAAATGTTTTTTCGCAAAACAAAAGCTTGCACAGATAGTAAAATTTAGAAGCACCATCAAAACTCTAGGATGTGACATCACCTTTGACCACGACAATGATGTCCAAAACAAACTACATAGGTTTCAACACTTATGTGGAACCCTTACAAGAACCTTAAAGGGGAAAACGAGAAAGGAAACACAACTGAAGTTCTATAAGGTTATGGCGGTGGCAACTTATATGGCTCCGAAACATGGACTTAGAACACTCAAGAAACTAGTGATGGGCATAATCGAGTTCTCTTAGTCGAATCACTCGAGAACTCGATTATCACGAGTTCTCGATTACCACATTCCGAATGCTTGATTGACACATCTCGAGTTCTCGATTAACACTGCTCGAGTTCTCGATTGACACTGCTCGAGTTCTCGATTGACACTGCTCGAGCTCTCGATTGACACTGCTCGAGCTCTCGATTGACACTGCTCGAGCTCTCGATTGACACTGCTCGAGCTCTCGATTGACACTGCTCGAGCTCTCGATTGACACTGCTCGAGCTCTCGATTGACACTGCTCGAGCTCTCGATTGACACTGCTCGAGCTCTCGATTGACACTGCTCGAGCTCTCGATTGACACTGCTCGAGCTCTCGATTGACACTGCTCGAGCTCTCGATTGACACTGCTCGAGCTCTCGATTGACACAGCTCGAGTTCTCGATTGACACAGCTCGAGTTCTCGATTGACACAGCTCGAGTTCTCGATTGACACAACTCGAGTTCTCGATTGACACAGCTCGAGTTCCCGATTGACACAGCTCGAGTTCCCGATTTCAAAAGATCTCGATTATCAATCGCTGGAGTTCTCGATTTTAAAAAATCTTTTATCAATCGCCTGAGTTCTCGATTTGGAAAGATCTCGATTACGCATCACTCGATTATCAGAAGTGCTCGATTCCCAAGATCTCGATTATCAAGAGCTCGGATTATTCCCATCACTACAAGAAACTAATAGAATTCAAGCAGCAGAGATGAAGAGTACTTGCGATGAAGAGCTGCACTATCCTAGACAAAATAAGGAATGAATCTATTCGAAGGGAATTACATATATTCAGCCTCAATGAAAAAATTACAGAATATCGTAATTCGTAACGATTGGGAAAGCCATGTTCGACGTATGTCAGAAGGGAAACTTCCAAGAGCTGCCTTTTATTACAGACCAAGGGGCAAACGAGACCGTGGTAGACCCAGGAAACGGTGGGGCGACTAAGAAGCCGGAACAGATTATATGCCTAATCCTTGACGATGATGATGACCATCAAAACTTGAATTCTGAAGATATTTTTTCTCCAGTTCAGGACGATTGAGCAAGATAAGTCACCCCAGATGAATGGTGAAGAGTTGGCAGCCTGAAATTTGTAAATTTGACGGCAGTCATTACTAAAGTTGAATAGCAAACAACAGTAAAAGCTTCCACACAAGCAAAAAAAGAAAAAACTAAAAGGTTTTTCGACGGGGAAGGTTTTTTTGAGCAATCACGATTGCTTATTGCTTTCATTTGACTGTTTTGATGTCCTATGATTTTATTTCCCCCCCGCCACCCCCTGCAGCATCACCGTTGACCGGCTCCTCACGATGCTGCTCCTCTAGCGAAAGCCGTCTCCAGGCTGCGCAGTGGCCTCTGCAGGCGCGGCTCCGAGCACTGCCTCCTGGAATCCGTTTCTCCTGGTCGGTGGCGTCCATGTCCTACACACACGCGCGCTCATACACACACACACACACACACGCTCATACACACACACACAAACGCTCATACACACAAGCCTTTACACACATACACACACGCCAATGTGCATACACACAAGTCTACGCAGACACACAAACCTACACATACACAACTATGCACACGTAACCGTCCAAGAGGAGGGACAGGAACCGTTTCTAGAAACAAGCGAGTGTGGTAGTAACCAATGTGTAGGGTTCTGTCGCAACTCGTGATTGCGAAAAACATAATTTGAATACAAAAGTTCAGAATTCAAATTAATTTTGAAAGTTCGAAAGGTTTTCTTTTATTTTTTTTAGCTTTATTTTCTGTTCCTGCAACATTTTTTGAAGACACTTTATTTTTAACAGTTATATTGAGATCACCATCATTTGTACCGTGAGATGCAAATTGACAAACAAGATTGGCAAAAAAGATTGATCTATGATTTAAATTTATTGATCTATTAATCTAAAAAAAATAAGAAACATGAATTTCGGTTAAAAAATTATTTGTATCATCATAAATAGTTTTTTGCATCTTTTCCTTTTCAATTAAAAAAACGTATTTTTTTTAATCAAGTAAATATAATCTTACCAGTCAATAAATCAATCAATTAGCTCCGTCAAAATTTCAGTGAAAAGAAAAAAAAAATGTTTCGAAAAAATTCTGTTTCTCAAAACAAGCACCAAAAATTGAACAAAATGTTACTATTGTTTTTATTATTTTGGTGAAAATAACATTTCCAGAGTGTTAGTCTTTTTGAAACAAAAAGGTTCGAAATTTGTCTAGAAGGTCCTTAGGTTAAAATGTATTAGATAAATACAAACAAAACGGTTTGAATTTATCTCGTAAGTTCTTAAGTTTAAAACAATTGGAACTGTTTCAAATAGCTTTCTTGAAATAGGCAAGTGAAAAGAAATGATTTATTGAGCAATTTTAATGTTACACGAAAAAAAAAATATTTCCGGTAAAGCTTGTCTGAAACAAATTTGCAGGTTTTTGTTTGATAAGGATTTTCATAAAATTGAAACTTCCCCAGCTTGCGTACTAGTTTTTTTTTTTTTGGAAGTTCTAAAAACTTCTCCTAATCTTTACCCTCATCAGATTAATAATAAGGCCTTGGGAAGAGGAAAAATCAATTAATCATGAAAGTTCGTCTGCCATTACAAGCCGCTAGCCTTGAAGAAAAAGATACAGCTTAAGGACGACAAGGAAAAAAAAAAGAATCTTAAATACATCTTTCTCCTACCATGTTCGGAAAGTTATTCAAAATGCTGATATGAAATTACGGAAGTCGTTTAGAAACGTGCTGTGACAACCAGAACGTGGGCGGGGGGGGGGGGGGGGATCGCCCCCTCCTTGAGCCGAAAGGCAGGAAATATTTTCAATACTGAAGTTTCAAAACCGTAATTTTACATATTTAGAGACGTACCGAGCACTCGGTAACTATTCGGTACTCGGCCAAATTTTGATCAGATACTCGGCCAATACCGAGTAGTTGCAAAGAATTTAATATTGTCTAAGCAGATATTGAAATTTATTAAAAAGCGCAAGCATATATAATATTCTGTAATCATTTACAATTCAAATTTACAAGCCAAATTTAAATTTTGAGAATAATAAAGTTTGTAATATTTTAATTGAATAAATCTTTATTTTAATGTCCCTAAAGTTAATAAAACTTATTTGTTAAAAATTATGCAAAAAAGGTAAGTATAGAAAATATGGAATTTTTATATTAAAAATGGATTTTTGCTGAAAAACAAAAATTAGTTATAGGAAATATAAAAATACCTTTGCTTAAAAAATAAAAGGAAATAAAACAACGTTGAAAGCACAGTGCAGACACGTGTTTTGGCATTACAAGGAATTCCTTTTTCAATTCACAAAATGTGAGCTCGTGGATTTAAAGGCATCCGACAAAAGACGGATTTTTTTTGTCGAATGTCTTTACATTCTTTGGCTCATATTTTATGCACTGAAAAAGACGTTCCTTATAACGCAGAAACACGTGTCTGCAGTGTTCCTGCACATCTGTTTTATTTGCTTTTGAAAATTATTTATGTTTCACGGACTAGAACTATAATAGATTAGCATAACTTGTTTTAATTCCAACTTGATTAATCGTACCTTTTATTTATTTATCTTTAATTTAAAAAAAATTTTGTAAAATTTTTGACATATATAAACAATTTTTTAAATAATGCGTAATTAAATTTCAGCAGGAATTTAGTTTTAAAAACTATTATATGGACATGGAGGCACTATTATTCCAATAAGTTCAAAATTCATTACATATGTGAGCCGCTCAGAAGCCAATGCGGTTAAGTCCAAAACACAAAAATTGAGAAAATTAATGTTTTTTGATACATTAGTTTTTAAAATTCTTGGTTTATAAATTTAATTAGAAAAGTGTTTAAAGCCTTTTTTCGAGGTGTAAACTCTGCAAAAAAAATAAGATATATACAGGTTGTGTAA
Source organism: Uloborus diversus (assembly GCF_026930045.1). Classification (NCBI taxonomy): domain Eukaryota; kingdom Metazoa; phylum Arthropoda; class Arachnida; order Araneae; family Uloboridae; genus Uloborus; species Uloborus diversus. Next base: position 167,276,383 of record NC_072737.1, on the reverse strand, counting down.
ATAAAAACATAAGTATTTATTGAAATAATGACAGTATCTTAAAAATTTTAGGACTTATACCTTTTGGCAGCTGAAAAAGATAAGAAATTTATGCAAAAATAATAAAATAACATTTGTTGTCATAAGTTTTATGCTTAGTCATCATAACAAACATCATCTTCTCCCGAGTTATATTTAAATGTAAATCTTGATATTTAATTTGCTGGCCTACCTATTATTGTTTTTTTTTTTTTTATATCAATTACATGATAGGTATCATCCTCGTCAAAATTATGTTTGAACTTAATGCTGCTTGAGTTTGACCCTTCCAATTTTATCTACCTCATATTAAGCTAATTGATTGTTAGTCCACTTGTTAATTTTTTTCTCTCTGTTGGTAACAGTTTCTTTCAATGGTTTTGTGGAAAGAAATTCTTGTGGATTCATTTCAACAACTCTGAAAGGGTTCTTTCTTTTACTATTTTGTATTATATGATACCAATCACTAGGGTTATAAATATACGGATTTTTTTTTTTTTTTGGCTAACTTTTTTGTTTTTCAACATTTCTTGACCATTTCCCAGGATTCCTGCTGCGTTTTTTACCAACTTTTCCGTTATTTTGATTATTTTCTATACCTTCGTTATCTGACGAAGTATCAGAATCAATACGGTTAACTCTCCTTGTTAGAATGAAATATCGTATCACTTTCACTATGTTCTATTTCCATTGACATTTTTAGTTTATACCTCACAATAAATCTTTTTTATTATTTTAAAAAGTCAGAGTTTTTACAGTTATTAAAGAAAATTTATTTAATGTTTGATAACAAAATAATTTTCGCAAACACTTCAACATAATATTTTTGTATTCTGACGCATATGCATAAACCTCAAACAATTCTAATTAGAAGGTAACGTTTACAGTTACTATGCATTTCTTGTTTTTCAGTGTTGACAACAAATATCAAAAGAAGAAGAAGAATTTAAATTTTATTTCAAAGTTTATGTAAAAAAATATTGATAAAAGGTGGACTTATTCACAATGGCTTCTGAAATTATTATACAATATATTCAGAAGCTTTAAAAAAAGGGCTGTCTAACCAAAAAAAAAGTAACCAACTAGTAAATCCTTTAATAACTAAGAAGATTATTATTTATTTCATCAAAATTTCTAAAAATCAGAAAATATCAAAAAATGGACTTAACCGCATTGTCTTCTGAGCGGCTCATGTGTCGGTGGTTCTTCTTAAAATATAATTGGTACTTGGTAACTCGGCCGAGTAGTGAAAGGCCGAGTACTCGGTAACTCGGTACTCGGCCGAGCAATGAAAGGCCGAGTACTCGGTACTCGGCCAAAGTGCTACTCGGTACATCTCTAATAACACAGGGCAACAACAAAAAAAAAAATCTTTGGTGCCCAGAATTTGAGAACTGATTTTAGATATGTTTGCGGCTCTAAATCGAAATATAAAATTAGTTTTTCTCTAGCAGCTCTACTTTTTTAGATAAGTGCTGCTGTTTTACCCAAAATGTGCAGTTTTAACTACATTTTGCGCACTTCTAAAGCAAGTGTAGGCTTTTTAAACAGGGATTGCTTCTGGCATATTTACCCTATTGTCATCCTGCAATCTAGTAACTTAAAAGAAAATTCACCAGATGCAGTAAAAGTTTGACAAGTTTAGTAACAACGCGTCAACAAGTTAAGGTCAATTTGTAAGTTCTTGGCTTGCATATATTCGCTTCGCGCGATGTGTGATGATGAGCTGGATCTTTGTATACAATATTTTTCTGGGCCTGATTAATATAGCGAGTCGTGACCCGAAATAAGCATTTTTTGGGCGGTCCTCTGAAGTCAAACCTTATAAATAAACATTAATGGGGAACCACCATTTCAGGGGTGTTGAGGTGTTTTACCACTAGTTAAAAATATTTCTTGGGAGGCAGAGTATCCCATACTTAAGTACACGTAAAAAAGGTAAATAAATATAGAAGAAAATTAAGAAAATAAAAGAAAATTAAAGTAAAGTTTTTTTAAGTAAGACTACTACAATTTTAGTCATTTTGAGGCTCTTAAAAATTAGGGACCCATGTCCAAGAGCCTAATTGGACTGTTTGGTAATCAATCTCTTATTATTTGTACAATAAAACAAAAATAAAAAATGCCTGTTTTCTGTTTTACTTGATCTATAGATGTAACTTAAACCTGTTTTATGTATATTTAAATGTTATATCTTAGAAATTAGAGCTTCTGGGCAAAAACTGATGTCATATTTGAACTCAGGGTACCAAATTCATACGAAATCAGTTCCAAAAACCCCAGCACCAAAATCACTGTTGCCCTGTGTAATATTCATGTTGTTAGAAGAAAGGGAGCTCTTTTACGGAATTCTTCCGGAATTGAAGTCTTTAAAACGCAATCGTAGCATTATTCTGGAGATAGAGACCAAAACTGTCTACAGGAATCTTTTCGAAATTGAAGTTCCAAAATCTCAATTTCAGACGATCTTTGATGATATAATGAATAGGTAAGCGATGGGTTTAGTACACTCCTTCGAAATTTTTTAGAAATTGAAGCTCTTAAGAGTAAAGAATGAAAAACAATCGCCCCCTCCTTCAACATTTTCTGGCGGCAGAGTTTCGGACAAATGGACCGACTCCGACTCTTTGACTTCTGACTCCGATTCTTTTACTCAAATATCAGCCGTTCTCGGACTTCGCAGCTCCGGCTCTTAAAATTCCCACGATCAGGCAAAAACACTTAAATGATTCAACTCATGAATTCTTCCAAGTTTATTCTTTTGATTATTGCTGCTAGTGCCTGATTGCTACCGGTACAAATCGTGAAACAGCCTCCCTTACTCATCTTCCTTCAAGTTTTTATGTTGAGTTCCAGACACACACACACAGAGAGATAGTGTGAATTTGCCATTGTTACACAGAAATTATTACTTGTTAAAGAAAATGGTACAAGTTATCAAGAATTTGAAGAAAATAAAAATAATTCGATATTTTTTTCCTATGTCTGCATAAATATTTTGAACCTGGCCCATGGCAGATTCATATGCAGAAGGGTACACCCGTGTGTAAATCGCTAAGATTTTTTTTTTAATTTAGTTTATCTGTGTTTATTTAATTTAAGCGAAAACTGAGATGTATTTTCATCTTTGTTTAGGTTAATTAATTTATAATTTTTACACATTTCTCTAATCACAATACTTTTGCATTTTTTGTAATTTGACATTGCTCAAAATAAAATTAATTTTACTCATTCAAAATAATTAGTTATTAAAAGATTAATATTGCTATTAAAAATATTAGATTAACATTGCTTTTTAAAATTTATTTATCTATTTTGAAAAGCGAGGGGGTGAAAATGCCTCTCTTGCAGCCCCTTATCGGTGCTGCAAGTGAGACGTACTGCAGCGCTAGAAAGCGTACTGGACATAAACGCGAGAAAAATAATTTTCGTTTTGTATTTTGCAGCTTTTTCCTATCTGGCTAATTAAATTTAATTTTTGATAGTCAGAGGGTGAAAGTTCATCACCCTGCCGGCAATCACGGACATAAACATGATATTAATATTTTTCGTGATTTACTTAATAGTTTAAGTATTTTGTAGCTTGTTCTGTGTTTAAAATGAAAATAATTATTTTAAGAATGTTTAAATATTGAAAAAAAAAATTCCAAAAACGGGGGGTGGGAGTGGGGCGTACCCCCGTATACTAGTAGTAGGTACGGGGGTTGCTAGAGTGCAGTGTACTTCTTTTGCAAGAAATGAAGCCATGGCTACAACTAAAAATTTTATTCCCAATGCTATTAATTTCATTTTTGTATCGACAGCTAAAAACATCGAGTACAAGCGAAGCATGGCTTCCCTTTTCTCTCTCTATCTCTGTGTGTGTGTGTGTGTGTGTGTGTGTGTGTGTGTGTGTGTGTGTGTGTGTGTAATTTCGATCATTTATGATCGAAGTTGACAAAAATCGACTCTAATAAATGGTGGATATAGTCTGGTTTTGGTAAAAAGATGCTTAATCTTGGACGAACTCATTAAGTTTGGGCTGAAAGGGTAGAAATTCTTAGATTGGAGCAACGCCAATCATCATTCCCAGCAATTCAAGCATTTCCTTTTTGGATACATTTTATGAAAAATTTAAAAACACTCTTTTTTTTTTTTTACATTTCATTTTCATGCAGGGAATATTTTTAATTAGATGCATCGCTTTGAAATTAAAACCACTGAAGTATTTTTCATCAATTTTAATTTTAAATAAAAGCCTCAGGTTAATCTACTTTTCCACATTATTTCCACCATTATTAGGTCACTTGTTTCGGACAACCTGTTCTAAGTTCCAACCTCGCGGGATACGCCGCTTGATGTACGCACATTGACTTTTGCGATGACAGAAGGTCATTCAAGTCATGCAACAATCTTTAATAAATGTTTTAAGGAAGGGTTGGTTCTCAAGGTGCGGCGGACAGGCACCGGTCCTCTCTCTACCTTGAGAATTCCTTCAAAGAAAAAAAATTGACCGACCCTCGAAGATTTTTACTTGTTCATGCTAAACTATTGAAAAAAAAAAAAAAAAACACACGCACACAACTCAAATGAAATTTTTAACTTGAAGTTTGAGTGAAAATTATTCACAAAAAATTACTTTTCCGGTACTCCAAAATTTTTAGTTCGCATTAAAGTATTTTTTTTTTCATCCGAATAATAATAATAATAATAACAACATTTTATGCGAAATTTTTAGTAAGAGTTGTTTATAAAAAATTACTTTTCCTAATTTTTGTGATGGTTTACTTGAAACCTACAACCGTATCAGTTCCTCAATCACTACTAGAGGAGGTTTTTTTTCTTTCATTTTTCTCTTTCTTTCTTTTTCAGTTATCGTATTGTTTTCATTTACTGAACACTGAGATCAAGTACTATCCCTGAAATGTCTTCAAGGAGATTGAGAAATTTCGGGTGAATTCCCGCCAAAACGTCAATTTATATTATACTAGTAGTACCCGCACAGCGATGCCAGTGCTAAAAATTTAATGGAAGTTCGTTGAATAAAAAAAAAAATGACGCCCCGTCCCCCTCTCTGATGTAAAATGATCATTTTTCTTTGTATAAGATGCGTACACCTTTTCAAAGGAAAAAAAAACCTATTAAAGTTTCTTTGGAATTTAAAACTTTTTTTAAACAGTTGCTTTAAAACTCTATTTAGCGAGTGAAGCGGTTTTTACTGCAATTTAAAATATTTCACCTAATAAACAAAAAAAGACATCAAATAATATCTTTCAAACGTAAAAATAGTTCCGCAACTCTATTGTTTATCGCCAAACTCGTCCAGCAACCACGGTCTCATAATCCATCCGTCTAACAAAAAAAAAAAAAAAAAAAAAAATCCAGTGGAACATTTAAAAATCATTGCTAGAAAAAAAGAAGAAAATTTCGTACATTTCACTCGGATAAAAACAAATCAAAAGTTTCTTTTCTTCCAAAACAAATCGCCAAAATAATGAATTATATTTACGGTTGCTTTAAAGCAATAATCCTAGACTGAACTGCTCAGCGCCTAACGCGCCAAGCGACCACGCTACCAGAACCCAGCCCTTTTGCAAGTGAAGCGGATGTTTTTTCTTTGGCAAAGAAAAATGTAAACTATATCACTCATTATGCCTCATTCATTATGCGCTGGGGGCATTCGTGGCTTTGTGGTAGGAACTTCGCTTCAAATGCCGGTAAACGTGGGTTCGATAACCTCGGATGCTCTGAGTGGTGTACTTCCTTTCTTTACGCTGAAAATCTTTCTCATAATGTCTTATGTGTGAATAAATAAAAAAAAGTCCTAAATCTCGAGGCAATGGCCCTCAATCCTTCCATGATTATTAACTATGGACACGTAAACAACAACAGTAGTGTCATATAAGTTAAAGACAACAATTTTCAACTTAATCAAAAATATGGTCATTTTTATAGTAATGAATGGATTTTAAAAGCCACACCACCGCAGTCATTCCGTCAAAACGCATAAACTCAAATTTGTCAACCTATTGCATAAAAAATTATTTAAATTAGCAGTTTCATATTGTTACTTCTCTATCACGAAAGTATTCGTCAGTTAAAAGATTGAATTGTTACATAATTTCACAAAAATATCGTTTTGTTCTATGAAGTCCAAAAACTTGGTTCAGAAAAGTGTCATTTCATCACGGATCAGAAAATAGCACAAACATTGAGGAAAAAGGAATATATTTTTTTTCCACCGTCTTGTTTTTCATATTTTAACAATAAGTGCAGAGAAAAAAAAAAGTCATCTGAAATGAAAATAATTTCACTGTAATCGCTTAAACCTTCAAAAAAAAAAAAAAAAAAAAAATCTGTTACACATGGAATTGCTCTGAACTAAAAGGCATTATTTTCTCTATTGTAGTTAAAATAGCAGGGCTGTGGACATTACCGAACGCTGTGGATCGCTGTAAAATAAAATCCCAACAAAACATAAATGTGAAAAGTTCGATCAAAATGATGCCCTGGGTAGACGGTGTCACCGATAAAATAGTTCAGATCTGAACGGGTACCAAGTTTCATAGCTGTTCCTCATAGAAGTTGGACTGTCCCATGTTCTTCAATTCATTCAGAAAACAATTTTTTTATTTTCTTTGATTCCGGATTTTAAACTTGCGGTACGTTTTGGTCGTCAATAAACAATTTCCAAAACATTTGACTGCTCCAATTATACAATAACTTGCCAAGTTTAAATCCGGCAGCAAAGAAAGTAAAAAATTGTCTTCAAAATGAATTGAAGAACACGGGGCAGTTCAATTTTTATGAGGAACTGATATGGAACATGTTATCCGTTGTGATCAGAATCTTGTCTGTGACACCGTCTACCCAGAACTTCATTTCGATCGATCTTGGCTACTTTTCACATTGATATTTTGTTTAAGTATCATTAAGTTTTGAAAGCTAAATCATAGTAATGTTCTTCTTTAGAATTAAATGTAAAAGCGCGTACAAATACAACTTCCATCCCCCCTCCCTGCTTTTACGGTGCACTGGTTTCTTTTCATTAGTAATTTCGAAGATATTTCGATAACTGGGGGTTTGGCGCTATCGTCAATTATGGGCTATAATTGTTTGCTTCTGTCACTATCAGTAAGGCCATGGCCGATGTACATTAGCTCTTGATCTTTGGCGTCCACAAATTTGGCGACAATTGGGAAAATTACTAAGTCTCCTAGTTTTCAAACTCTTCCCGCAATTTCTACATTGTCTGGGGGAATTATCATGACGTAGATCGTAAAATATGCAGAATTGGCGAAAACATTTCCCTATTGCTTATAATTCCAAGGTGCCACGTTTGTGGACCTTTAAGAAATGAAAATGAAGCGAAGCTAAAAGACGTAACCATGGCAATGCGAAACAAAACATCAGTAATTTTAATTGAGATTAGATTTATTCGAACTTTATTTTTAACGGCTTGTAACTTTTTTTCCTTTGGAGATAGAAGGTTATTTTTCCGACCATAGGTCGAGATATTTCTGGAGTAAAAAATGTAGCTTTTTTCAACGGTGTCAAAAAGAAAACTGTGGGACAGTTCCTTCACTTTTCATTAATAGATTTAATGAAGAAAGTATTGCCAAAATTTCAGCTAAGCCTAAAAAAGTTCGAGATAAAAACGCAAATTGCTCCCGTCGTAATGAAGTTAGACCATTGAAACAAATTGCTTAGAACGCGGAAAATTCTACCCTTTTCAACGATATAAAATATTAATATGTGCAAGTAATTTTTCACCCATTTAATGCCAATAATAGGCAAATTATGTGAAATTTGGGCCTAAATTTGAATAAAAACAGAACTATTTATCGGATTTTTTTCGAATTATAGCCTATGTTACTCAGTGAGAAGGCACCTTTTATACAGTGAAAGAATTTTTTAAGTAGGTTCAGTGGTTCCGGAGATTACCTCGAACATATAAACACACAAAAATCCGCCTTCTCTCTTTATAATATTAGTAAAGATTTTAAAAAATAAATCGTCTTTGAAATATTTTTTCATTCAAAATAAGAGCTTTTTTAAAAAAAATTAACAATACATCCCTTCCATCAAACCTTGATTATTTTTACTTTCTTCTATATCTAATATATAGAAGAAAGTTTTGGATTCGTGCAAATTTTCGAATTTCGAATTTTGACGGATTCGAACGTTTTGAGGTGTGCTGAGTTCATTTCGACTATTTTTGGAAAATGTCTGTCTGTCTGTGTGTGTGTGTGTATGTGTGTGTGTGTCACGTCTGTGTGTGTCACGTCTGTGTGTGACCAGTTTTTTGTGGCCGCTCTACAGCAAAAACTACCGCATGAAATCGAACGAAATTTGGTACACATATGTGCCCGTATGTGAACTTGTGCCCATTGGTTTTTGGCGCGAATTCCTCCAAGGGGGGTGGAGCAATGGGACGTTTTTTGAGTTACGCGTGCTTGCTATTCCTCAGGAAGTAACTGGCGGAATCAAACAAAATTTGGTCCATATGTTGCCATTAACAGGAACAGGTGCTGATTCAATTTTGGTGTCAATAACTCAAACGGTGGTTGAGCTATAGAACGTTTTTTTGTCGTCAATTGTGACTGCTGTATCTCAAGAAATAATGAACGGAATGAAAGAAAAATTTATCGGCAAGTAGCCCTTAGTGGGTATAAGAGCTGATTTTATTTCGGTGTCAAAAGCTGAAAAGGGGGTGGCGCAATCGAATGTTCTTTTTTTTCATTGTGAGTGCCATATCTCAAGAAGTAATGCTACGTTCTGGATGAAATTTGGAATAAATGTGAATCTATTTTTAAATAGGCGTTGTTTCAATTTTGGCGCCAGTCGCTCCATGGGGGGCTGATTTTTCTTTTCTTTTTTACTTTCTTCTATATCTAATATATAGAAGAAAGTATTGGATTCGTGCAAATTTTCGAATTTCGAATTTTGACGGATTCGAACGTTTTGAGGTGTGCTGAGTCCATTTCGACCATTTTTGGAAAATGTATGTGTGTGTGTATGTGTGTGTGTATGTGTGTGTGTATGTGTGTCACGTCTGTGTGTGACCAGTTTTTTGTGGCCGCTCTACAACAAAAACTACCGCATGAAATCGAACGAAATTTAGTACACGTATGTGCCACTATGTGAACTTGTGCCCATTAGTTTTTGGCGCGAATTCCTCCAAGGGGGGTGGAGCAATGGGACGTTTTTCGAGTTACGCGTGCTTGCTATTCCTCAGGAAGTAACTGGCGGAATCAAACAAAATTTGGTCCATATGTTGGTATTAACAGGAACAGGTGCTGATTCAATTTTGGTGTCAATAACTCAAACGGGGGTTGAGCTATAGAACGTTTTTTGTCGTCAATTGTGACTGCTGTATCTCAAGAAATAATGAACGGAATGAAAGAAAAATTTATCGGCAAGTAGCCCTTAGTGGGTATAAGAGCTGATTTTATTTTGGTGTCAACAGCTAAAAAGTGGGTAGCGCAATCGCCCGTTCTTTTTTTCCATTGTGAGTGCCCTATCTCAAGAAGTAATGCTACGTTCTGGTTGAAATTTGGAATATATGTGAATCCATATGTAAACAGGCTTTGGTTCAATTTTGACGCCAATCGCTCCAAGAGGTGTTGATTTTTTTTTTTTTTTTTTTTTTTTTTGCGAATAAAAATAGCTTTATTAATGCAACAATAAGAAAGATAAATCGTAATAGATTGTCGTCTGCGTATTTCTCGTGATTTTAATTGTATGGAAATGACCGGAAATATACGTTCGGATAAATCTGCAACGGTCTACCTCTGACGTCACTAGAATGGGTGGAGCTACGTAACCTTCTGACGTCACATCGTTTTCTTTGCTAATTGATTTTCGCGTTTGATAATTTTTTCTTTTCGCTTTTCGATCATATTTTTTTATTTATTTATTTCTCTTTTTTATCTTTATTTCCCCTTTATTATTGTTATGAAACAGAAAGGGAGTTTATTTTTTAAAGCAATAATGGTTTTACTTCATATTTAATTAAAATATTATTGGTTTTTAAGACATATATTTGGCGTTATTATAGATATGATTATTTTATTCGAAAAATGGGAGGGAGGAGGAGATATCAAGAATAGTTTTTCAAGTTATTTACCAAAATATGTTTTATTTTAGCTATTTAAGGGAAACATTTTGTGGGGAGAAATAGATTTTAAGTTTCTGTAAAATAAAACGGTATTCGAAAAAAAAAATGGAAAAAAAATCACGAATTTTTTTTTGTTAAGAAATAATTTAATTCCTTTGAGCCGAGAAATAACAGGAATTATCTAACGTTTATTAGCACAAATAAATAGAGTGCTGAATACACGTGTTTCGGGGTTTCCGGGAACCCCTTTTTCAATTCAAAGTTGTGAACTTTTGGATGTAAAGACATCCGGTAAAAATCTGTTTATTTGTTCTAAAAAACATTGGTTATTTCTTGTTAATAATATTATTAAAGTTTAAAATAGGGGGTGGCGATTGTCAAAATAAGTTTATCAAGTTACTCAACCATTAAATTTTTATTTTAGCAATTAAATAAAATTTAATAAGCTAAATGGGATAATTTAATAGCTAAGTTTATGGGGAACAATAGGTTTTAAGAGTCCGTGAAATAAAACAGCTGACAAAAAAACAATGAAAATGGAAGAACAGGATGGGGGGAGGGGCAATATTGTTATACCAAATCCAAATTTTTTCTAAGGAATAAGAGGAAACAGAGGCATGGATTAAAACGAAAAATATACTGTAACGGATTCGGTGCGACTTCCACTTTCTTGAAATGAAAACACAGTTCTTGATAAAAGCACAGGAAATTTATTTACACTATGTACAGGAAAGATCTTCAACCACTGCTAAATTATTCATCAGCAATTAAGCAATTATCACACAACACCGTAAACTCAACGTTTACACACGTATTTACTTCCAAATACGAAAACAACACAGCGAAATGCCTCGCTATAAACAGAGCTAATACACACACTCAGTTGGAAATCTGAATCGAAACTAACTGTTTATCCATCGCTAACGGCTTAAATACACCGAAAAGAATTTTCCACAACATTCTTACCTCTTCGCGAAATGCGTAGACCGTTATCAATGGAAGAAAAGAACAAAAAGAAATAGGGGTCGTATAGTTTAGCCATATGAAAAAGGGGTTGTATATTCATTACGGAAAACTATTTACAGGTTACGTTCCTACAATAATTACTATTTACAGGATTTGTAACATTGCCCCCTTCCTAAGGACTGCACGTCCCGGGCAGTACAATCCCCAGAAAGGGTGCCAAACTTCTATCACAAGTTTACAAATATACACATTAATTAATAACTAACAGATACAGAAAACACAATAATAACAAGAAATATTACTAAACATTAAAAGCAAAAATTATCTACAACTTTTATGTTATCAACCATGGTTGTTTACGTAATACTCATGAACTATGGCCATAGTATGGGGCTAACCGATCATAATGTACAACCCTAGGTTTTGCATTAGGTGATTTCTGGATCCTCACTACGACGTCATTTAGTCGGTTAAGGACTTTGTAGGGTCCATCCCAATGCGACTGCAATTTGGGTGACAGACCTTTCCGTCGGATGGGATTCCATAACCAAACCTTGTCGCCTTCGTTGAATTCATGTCCAGTAGACCTTGTGTCGTATCTGGTCTTCATCTTCTCCGCCGCGATGTTGATTCGCTCTCGTGCGAAGTTATGAACGTCTTCCAACCGGGCCTGGAGATCCTGGATGTACTCCTCAGGCGATGCAGGCGCATCCGGAGGACGACCGAAGACGAGATCACAAGGTAGCCGAAGCTCTCGTCCGAAGAGCATCTGAGATGGGGCGTATCCGGTAGTCTCGTGGACAGCACTGCGGTAGGCCAGCAGGAACAAAGGTAGCTTCTTGTCCCAATCCTGTTGATTTCTGGATACCATAAGTGAGAGATTATTCAGGATGGTGCGGTTAAATCTCTCCACCATGCCGTCCGATTGTGGGTGTAGTGGTGTTGTCCTAGTTTTCTCAATTCCGAGAATTTGACATAGGCCCTTAAACACAGCAGAGATGAAATTCCTCCCTTGATCGGAATGAATCTGCAAAGGTGTTCCATATCTCGAGATCCAGTGTTGGACTAGAGTCTCTGCGACGGTGGTAGCCTCTTGATCAGGAATGGGATATGCTTCCGGCCATTTGGTGAAGTAGTCGATGGAAACAAGAATGTATTTGTTCCCATCAGCAGTTTTTGGTAGAGGACCCAGGATGTCGATCCCAATTCGTTCGAAAGGAGCTCCAACGTTGTACAGGTGTAGCTTCCCTCTGCTTCTCTTCTTCGGTCCTTTACGAGCAGCGCAGGCGTCACAAGAGTGGCACCACTTCTCCACGTCATCCTTCGCCTTGCTCCAGAAGAAGCGCTCCCGAACTTTATTGAGGGTTTTCAAGACACCAAAATGTCCTCCAGTCGCACTACTATGTATTTCTTTCAGAACATCTGCAATCCTTGATCGGGGAAGTAGTAACTGCCACCTAGATGTTTTGCCGTCGTCAGATTCCCATTTCCGGTGTAGCACGCCGTTCCGTAAATGGAGTGAGTTCCATAAAGCCCAGTATCTTTTTGTTGCAGGACTGAAGATGGAAACGTCCTGCCAGCTAGGGCGTCGACTGTCACTTTCCATGAACTCTAAAATTGGTTTTATGTCGGGGTCTTCAAGTTGATCTTTTCGAACTTGGTCATCACTCCATGGATCAGGTTCTGATGATGTTGGAGTCACTGTCACCTGATAGGCGGTAGGGCTAGTCGTTCCATACTGTTTCTCAATTCGGGAACAATAGTGGCAGTTCTCAGGACAGGGTCTCCTTGATAAAGCGTCAGCATTACCGTGAGATAACCCTTTTCGATGCTTGATCTCCATGTCATATTCCTGGAGCCGCTGTATCCATCTGGCTATCTGGCCTTCCGGATTTTTGAAGTTCAAAAGCCAAGTTAATGAGGCATGATCTGTCCGAAGCAGAAATTTTCGGCCGTAGAGGTAATGATGGAAGTGTTCTACAGCTTTCACTATGGCCAGTAACTCCTTTCTGGTGACGCAGTAATTTCGCTTCGACTTTGATAAGCATTTGCTCCAGTAAGCGATGACATGTTCATTTCCGTCAATTTCTTGGGATAAAACAGCTCCGATGCCCTCGTTGCTCGCATCAGTGTCCAGGATGAAGGATTTTTCAGGCTGAGGATAGGCGAGGATAGGCGTTGATGTTAAAGCCTCCTTCAGTCGTAGAAATGCATCTTCGCATTCTTTGGACCATTCGAACTTTTGCTTGCTCTCCGTCAGCTTATGCAAAGGTCGTGCAATGTTGGAAAAACCCTTTACAAACTTCCTGTAGTAGGTGCAGAGCCCCAGGAAACTTCGCAGCTGATGGATGTTTTCGGGACGACTCCAACTCTTGACCGCAGATACCTTCTCTGGATCGGTTTGCACACCCTCAGAAGAGATGATGTGACCAAGATAGTTCACTTCCCGGCGGAACAAATTACATTTGGACGGACTTAACTTCAGATTGGCTTCCTTAAGCTTCTGCAGCACCTTCCTAAGATTTGCCAGATGTTCTTCGAAACTGCGTCCCACGATGATGATATCGTCTAAATAGACCAGACAGGATTCGTAGGAAAGTCCTCTTAACACTGTCTCCATAAGACGCTCGAACGTAGCTGGTGCATTGCAGAGGCCGAAGGGCATCACTTTAAACTGCCACAAGCCTTGTTCAGTTGTAAACGCTGTCTTCTCTCGGTCGTCAGGGTGTATTTCAACCTGCCAGTAGCCGCTCTTCAAGTCCAGGGTCGAAAACCACTTGTGTCCGGAAAGAGTGTCCAAGGTGTCGTCTATCCGTGGAAGAGGGTAGCTGTCTTTCTTGGTGATTTCATTCAGCCGTCGGTAATCGACACAAAATCTGGTGGAGCCATCTTTCTTTCGGACTAAGACGATGGGAGAGGCCCAAGGACTGGAAGAAGGTTCGATTACATCATTCTCCTTCATCTCTTTCAGCAGGGTCTCAACCTCTTCCTTCTTGGCGAACGGTAGTCGTCTTGGATGCTGTTTAATAGGGGGGTGTTCCCCAGTGTAGATCCTATGCTGCGTTAAATTCGTACGGCCAACATCCTCCGATGTAGATGAAAACAGATGCTTGAAGTCATCCACCAATTGTTCCGCAGCAGTTCTTTGATCTTTCGATAAGGGTGCACTCCCAATTAACTTCGATGTCAAGGACTCAGAAGACACAGTCTCGTGGGAATTGATCCTTCTAATGATGCAGTTTACTGGAGTACAAGTTGCCAGCACTTCACCTTTCCGGATATTCCTTGGCCTTTCACTCACGTTGACGACTCGCTCAGGAATTACATCTTTAGAAAGGTCCACCAGCGTAGATGCTACCAGCACTCCTTTTGGGCTATTGCTTAAGTTGGGGTATTCAATGAGTCCAAATCGAAAACTATTGCTTTCTTCAATGGAGCCAGGTATTAATGATTCTGACCTTGAGGGAATCGATAAATCTGTCTGGGCTATTATTTGATGAGCGGATTTTACATCACTTTCGGCGGGGAAAACGGCTATGTCTTCTCTCATCGAGTGCAGCTCATTTGTCTTGAAGTCGAGGTTGAAGTCATACTTCTTTAAAAAGTCCAATCCGAGAATGAAGGGGTCTGTGATAGCAGCAACAAATGCCGTATGATGGTAAGTGGCATTTCCAAACACAATTTCTAAGTTTACTTTACCTTCAATCTCGATCTTGTCACCTGTCACAGTTTGGAGGGTAACGCAGGGCGGCGTCCATAGAATGTTGAGTCCAAATTGACGAGCCACATCTGTTCTAATGATTGTAACATTGGCTCCAGTGTCAATAATCAGTTCGCAGGGAAACCCGTTTATGTATGCGTAAACAAACAGTCCATTACTGCCGCCACTCGTCGATGAAATCTGGAAAACTTTAAGATGGGGCTCATTCCAATTTGGCGACCTCCGCCCCGCGAGATTGCCATGGCTTAGTTTTCCTGGACCTGGGAGGGAGAGGTGCTCTTCCCTCTGGTTTCTTGGCGAGCTTCGCAGTTTCTTCGTAAGTGACCCTCGCCGCCACATTTCCAGCACTTAAGTGATTGTCCATTTTGGTACTTGGGAGCCGAAGTCCTTTTGAGGATTCCTGCAATTTCTTTTATTTGCTTTTCCAGTTCAGCAAAGCGTGACGAAACCGGATCAGGCTCATCAGTTTTTACGCCGCGGATTGAATGGCGATCCTTGCGGGTTGCTTGCTGGGCGGCCTCCAACTTCATCGCATACACAACAGCAGAACTCAGGTCTTTGACATCCGCCATCCGTAGAGCTTTCTGGATTTCCGGATCTCGAACCCCGTCGATGTAGTAGTTGAGTGCCAGGTTGTCTCGAACATCCGCAGGACAGTCGCAAAAAGCAAGATGAGACAGTCTCTCGACGTCCGCCGCTAGCTCTTGCAGCGTTTCCCCGGTTTTCTGGAAACGGGACTTCAACTGGAGTCGGCTGAAATCTTTCTGGCACTTCTCACCGAAGCGAAGCTCCAACGCAGATGTGAGGGCGGCGAAATCCAGGCGCTGGCTGTCCGGAAGGGTCTGAAGAATGTCCGCTGCGTCACCTCTCAGGGATGCTGCAAGATGGCAGGCCTTGGTAGCAGAGTCCCATCCGTTCGCTTCCGCCACTATCATGAACTGAGTTTTGTAAACCTGCCACGAAGTTTTCCCATCAAATGTGGCAAGTTTAATGGACGGTCGAGCAACCGATGTGGGAGCGCCAAACTGTACAGAGCTGCTTTCCGCGGTCGCCAATCTCCTTTCCAGGTCTTTAAAGATGTCTTCTTTAAGTTGATGAAATTTTCTATCTTCTTCTTCCAGTTTATTTTCTACAGCATTGCATCGGCCTTCAACGGAACTTAATTTTTCTTCAAATTTCTCTTCGATTTTATTTTCCACTGCGATGAATCGGCCTTCAACTGCCTCAAACTTTCCTTCAATAGCATCAACTCGATGCTCTATCTCATTAAATTTATTTTCCATCACAGTCTTTACCGAAGTAAGATCGTTTTTAATTTCCTCTTGGTTAGAAACTAGGTCATTTTTCAGCACCGTTAAATCACTTTTCAATTGGTTTTGATTAGTCGCCATATCATTTTTTAATTGTTCTTGATTAGCCGCCAAACTTTCGGTCAAGTCACTTTTCACAGCATTAATTGCTTCCAGAAGTTGTTTTAATTGGTCATCCATTGCGCGAGTAATCACCATAAAAACAAAGTCTATAAATTCAAACAGTTTTTATGAAAAAAAAATGTCCAAAGTCACACTTACTCCAAGAAAGTCCAGAAGAAGCCCCACGTTGGGCGCCAATTGTAACGGATTCGGTGCGACTTCCACTTTCTTGAAATGAAAACACAGTTCTTGATAAAAGCACAGGAAATTTATTTACACTATGTACAGGAAAGATCTTCAACCACTGCTAAATTATTCATCAGCAATTAAGCAATTATCACACAACACCGTAAACTCAACGTTTACACACGTATTTACTTCCAAATACGAAAACAACACAGCGAAATGCCTCGCTATAAACAGAGCTAATACACACACTCAGTTGGAAATCTGAATCGAAACTAACTGTTTATCCATCGCTAACGGCTTAAATACCAGGGCTGCGGAGTCGGAAGGAAAATGGCCGACTCCGACCCCGACTCCGACTCCTGGATTTTGAAACGCCCGACTCCGACTCCAACTCCGACTCCGACTCCGGATGTTTTTGATTTTTTTAATTGTATTTTTTCAACTCCCTCTCTCCCCTCAGGGAAAGGGGGAAAACCTCTAAACAGAGATTGAAATATTGATTCCTTTTCATGAAAATTTCGCATTTTGTTTTTTATTGTAAACCCAAGACGCATACAACGTTAGAAATTCAATTTAAAAATCAAATTTTCCAACAGTTACGAGTTAAGAAGTGAGATGACTCAAAAATCCCTTTCAAAAAATTTGAAAAGGATTATCTGCAATTTGCCCCCCTTTAATGTTTAACAAATAGATACTGATCAAATCGTGTGCTTTCAATTTTTGAAAGCTGTAACTTGAGAGAAAAAAAGCTTTTTTTTCTTCTAAATACAAGTTCTTGAGAGGGGGTGGTTTTCCCTGGGTGACACCCATCAGGTAGATGACACCGAAAGTTAATTTCAGAGTTTATAAATACTTTAATTCTGAAAATTTTCGCGAATATGTTTTAAATTATATTTCATCAATCAAATTTCAACGAAAATAGGGCACATATACATCAGGAGCTAATTTTACACAAAATGCGGTCGGTATACAAATTTGTACGAATAGCTTTTACTATACCTATATTTCTTCTTCGCTAAATTTTTAATTTAAATTTTATTGTCTGCTTTAGAATTAACCTTAATATTAAGATTTTAAGATTAGCTGCAATTATTGAGTGTTGCAATCAAGAAATCATTTACACTTATTTTGTTCCATACTTTTTAGTGAGAACCAAGCTTATAGAAATAGTCTTAATAAAGAAAAAAACTTTAGATTATTTTTCATCGGATCTTTTGGATTCGTGCTTTCGCGCCAGAACGTTTTTGAATTTGTCGATCATCCTTAAACGTTTCAACCTTAGCTACGGGCCTCGACTTATTAATTTGTTACGTTTCTTTCGCTATTTTATAACTGAGATCGAACAAAACACTATATTTCTATTTTTATTTGAAAGTGATTACTTGAAAATGTTAGGCAACAAAACCGTTTGCTGACAGTCGCTATTAGTTAAAAAGCAAGCAAACTAGAGGACGGCTACAGTAAGTTCGGTAAGCATTCAGGCTAGCTGATTGCCATAATGGCAGTTATTTTCTCATTAGTATCTTTTTATACATGTAATTGAACCAATTGGTAGTCAGTTTTTAAAAAATGCAAGGAGAGTCAGTGAAAAGGAAAGAAAAAAAGAAACCCGGAGTCGGAGTCGGCAAGTTTTCTAACAACTCCGACTCCGACTCCTTTACCCCAAAATCAGTCCGACTCCGACTCTTCGACTCCGACTCCGACTCCGACTCCACAACCCTGTTAAATACACCGAAAAGAATTTTCCACAACATTCTTACCTCTTCGCGAAATGCGTAGACCGTTATCAATGGAAGAAAAGAACAAAAAGAAATAGGGGTCGTATAGTTTAGCCATATGAAAAAGGGGTTGTATATTCATTACGGAAAACTATTTACAGGTTACGTTCCTACAATAATTACTATTTACAGGATTTGTAACAATACATTATTGAAGTTTAGCGCATTTGTGCTCAGGCATCCCAACTCCTTTAAATGACTGCTTTTGACAAAGTTTCGGGTTTTTTGTATTATTTTATGGAATAAACAAAGATGACTTGAATAAGAGTCCCCTGCTCGTTTCGCTACGCCGCAGACCCGGGTTTTATGCCAAGGTTCGGCACGGTCAACTCGGCCTTTCATTTCTTCAGTGGGACGATAAAACGAGTACCAAGCGTGCTTGGAATCTAAACACTAGGGGCTCCGCGTTTGGCTGACCGGAACATCTGATTTTAGCACTCCAGTGCCAAATGTTAGTTCATAAGTTTTGTTGATTTTAATTTCAAGGACATAAAGCTAGCAATACGTTTTTTAAATGAATAAACTTGTAAATATAGGATCGAATTTAAAAAGTTTAAAATTTCGGGGGAGGGGGAATGAAATGAGATAGAAGAGTAACTTTTTTTTCTAGCAAATACTTGGTAATAGATTAATAGCAGATTAAAGTAACAGAAATAGCAATACCTCCGTATTCAACGTGTTAAATAACACTAGCCTACACTCCAGGCTCCCTCGTCAAGGACGCCCATATAGGGGGGAAGTGGGAGCTCAAGCCCGCCCCCTTAGATATTTTAACCTCCTTGCTTTTAGTACGTTTTTTTTGCAAAAATGTAAAAACATTTCTTCTCTAGCCACCAATGAATAATTTATTAAATATGTCACACTTCAAAAAGTCTAATCTGCACTGAAATCGGTTTCCATGGGGAAAATATCTTGCTAAACTAAGAAAAAATATCTGAGCACCCCCCTCCCCCCATTTTTAAAATTATGCATATGGGCGCCCATGTTCCCGTACCTACTACCGCTTACACATGGTTTCATTGGTCAGATGAGACCCTGAAAACAGTTAAGTTTCTTGATCCAGACCAGGAGCCGGGCAATCCCAGATCCAGCACCCTCGGAGATATCGATTTGAATGGAAACTTGGAGGTCTTCGTGATCACGACTGATTAAACGTGACGTGAACCTGTCACCATTAGCGTGCACGGAGGATCTCCGACCAGCCGCATCGAACCCGCGATCCTGCAGTTGTGAATCCAACGCCCTACCGATCAGAAGAATACGGCCACATGTTAAGAACATGCAAAGGTCGCTGTATCATTTACTTGGGGACCCTACTCAATGGGCTTCTTTTTCCCACTAATGGATTTTACCGCAACCCTGTAGTTGAATTCTTGACTTCAAGATTCAAATGATTGCCTGGGGCTTGATACCGGATGTTATGTTTTGGATGTTGCATGCTGGATAATGTTTTCGCTTAAAAAAGATGTGTAAAATCGAAAAGGTCGTTAATAAATAATTCGATTTCGAGATGCATGGACGCTACCATCCAAGGGGAGGAATTTGCTAGCAGAGGACATGGACGCGCCCCCACCTAAGGAGGAGGGACATGCTCCCGGAGGCCAGAGGACATGGGCGCCACCATTGAAGAAGATGGACACGCTCATAGAGGCCCGTGCACCAGAGAAGTTTGCATCATAAGCATAGAAAAATGAAATCAAAGGAAATCAATTATTGTCAAGTAAAAACAATAAACAACCGCGATTGCTCAAAAACATATTTATATAAACTTTTTTATTTTACATTTTTTTTTTAAATTCAGCAATTGAGAATTACTTATTGTTCTCACTTGACCGTTTTGGGCGTCCGTCCGTCCTTTGATTTTATTTTTGCCACCACCGGTGGATTTTTGGAGGGACTCCACCTTGGCCACCCCCTTCCCAGTCCCCATACTGCTACTCCAGCGGACACCGTCTCCAGGTTGCATCCATATCCTACACACACGCAGAGGCCTACACGCACACGCACGCCTGCACACACACACAGGCCTACATACACACTCACACACCTACATATACACGCCTGCACATAACAACATGCCTGCATATAGACTTACACGCACACGCCTACATACACACACAAACTCGTGATTGCGAAAGACATAGTGAAAATTAAAATTAATTTTTATTTATTTATTGATTTTCCAATTTTTAAAAAATTGTGTGAATAATTATTTATTTATTTAACTTATCTTAAAGCGACTTCTAAGACGTATTTCTATTTAATTATTCAGTTCAAAAGTTACATTTTTCTGATCACAGTATTTCTGCAGTTTTGTATTTGCCCTTTGCTTAAAATGCAGTTATTTTCACTTTTTTTCTTATTCAGTATAAGTAGTTACTTTCTTTCTTATTTAGTATAATTAAAAACATGCTTAAAAATATTTTAAAAGTATTAAAAAGTTTTTGTTTTTAAATTATTGCAAATTTATTTTTTAAAGTCGACGGGGGGGGGGGGCTTCTTGCCAATTCAGGTAAGCATAAGTGATGGAATTATTTTAATCGTGATGCATTTTGCAGTTCTTTAAGATATTTTGTAATTTTTTAATATGTTTAACTAATCCAATTTAGTTTTTATAAGTCAAGGATGAAGAATGCCCCTAAAAATAATATAAACACCTAAATATAAAAGAAAACCTAGTGATATATGTTTAAATTTCTTATAAATAACCAGTAAAAAAGTTAATATAAAAAAATGTTTTTGAAAATTGTTTTTTGATATTTTTTTTCAAAAGCCGTGAGGTATAAGAAATCCTCCTTGCACCCCCCCCCCCCCTCTTGCCGGCACTCATGTGCACATCTCTTATTTCCTGCGGAAATAATAGGTGTCACATAATTGTCGTACCAGTAAAATTACAAAAGTATAAGAAAAAGGAAAAGAATGAGTTAAAAAAAAAAAAAAAAAAACAGCGAGATAAAACAATGTAAATCCGCTTATTTCAGATCGGCTGAAGAAAACGTAGCTCCGCCCATTGCGATGACATCATAAGGCAACGTACTGTGACGTCAGTGGTAGACCGTTGCAGATTTATCCGAACGTGGAAATATTATCTGAATGATTTAAAATTTTTAACTGTTGCCATCTTATGTTTGTTAACACATAAAATATTTGTAATTAATTCAAGCAAGGCTTTTAAAATACCTTTCAATTTTCGCTCTTTGCTTTGCTTTTGCAATAATTCAGACATTGGGATAGTCGTCAAGTTTTTGCATGTGTCATTTTGTTTTTGTTGGGAATATTGCTTCCTCGTCAAGCATGGGGAGGGATCAGAAAAAAAAAAAGAAAAATATTTTTAATAATTGTTGTTGGTCGGTAACGGAAAGCCACGTTCCTCTGTGCACTCGAAGAAAGGAGGGACATAATCGCGTTTTCATTTTCTCATACTTCGTTGAGTTTCTCTGACAGTTCGTCCTCATGTTTAATTACGTTTGACTTCTGGCATGAGAAATAATTTATCGATGCAAGTGTGGCACAAATAGAGTCGACAGTTATGTTGTTGATTTGAGTACATTTATTTTACTAAAAATACTAAAAATACACCAGCAGCTCAGTTATTCCATCCAAGGACTGCAGTTTCGTGCTTTTCAGCACTCATCAGCCCGGAATAGGAATCAAGTATTTCTGCCTTAGCCCTGGCTTAAGGCGGTAACTTACTACAAAATACCTTTATTTTGTTTAAAAATTTCATTTCGAAGTAAAGATGAATGGGGATTTTTTTCTGAGCTCCAGTGGCGAGAAAAAGCAAATTTATTAGTCACCATTTCTTTCACACCATTTTTTGTAAACACACACACAAGAAAAAAAATCCAGCATTCATTTGATTTTTACGTTTTGAATTCAAATTATGTTTTTCGGAATCACGAAATGCGATAGATCCCGACTCGTTGTTTCTACAAATGGAATGGAAACGGCCAAGAAATTTGCAACCATCATATTATGTCTGATGATTTTCTAAAATAGGTAATACGAGTCATATTCATAAAAAAAGAAATGGTGATTAGGATGTGGTAATAAAAATAAAGATTTTATGACTGAAATCCTCCACGCTTATCATAAAGATTACACTGTTCGACAAAAAAAAAAAAAAAAAAAAACATTCAAAATGCTTCTGACATTTCGTCGGCTGATTCTTATGTAAAATGACCCTCTGAATCCGAATATGACCTCCGTTTTCCCCCTATACGTACCAATTTTTTAAAGGCCCCCGAGTTTTTTTTTTTTTTCATTTTCCTTACTTTCATACTTTTTTTTTTTTTTTTTTGAAGGTGAAAGGAGCTTTATATTAACTGCTAACACAGTTTTGGCGGGCAAGAGAGGGTCAAAAAGCAAGATCATGGACACCGATAGCAAAAGAGGGGACTTGGGGAGATATATCCCCCCCCCCCAATATTAGAAAAATCACGAAAAACGATCTTTTCACTCTGCTTTTTTAAAAAAGATGTTTTTAAAAAACATTTCGGTGTAGAAGGAGAGTATATGACTCGCTTCTACGACTCCCATGTCGAAAAAAATGTTCGCGATGTAAAAAAAATTAAAAAAAAAAAAAAACTGTCTTGTGAATGTCGCACGTTGCATACAAGTTGAATCGAAGTTCTTCATTCAAAAATACATACTTCTGGCTGATTCTTATGTAAATTCACCTTGTCTCCAAATACGACCACCTTCCCTTCATCACGCCCCCCTTTTTATATTCCCCCCCCCCCCTCCTGTGATTCAGAGTCATTTTCTTTTTAATTTGGAGGGGGAAAAGAGCTAGGAAAATAGTGTATAAAATTTATTCCTAAAGAGTTTCACTGATATAACTTAGTATTTAATAGAAATAGTTATGAACGGCTCGAACGGGAATCGAAATACGGCTCGGAAAAGAATAATTGCAAGAAATGAAATAAAATGTAATATTAATAGAACTGCATACTTGGGAAATGTTACTGGTAATCCTTTTACATATTTTTCTGTGCAAGGAAATGCGCAGCAACAATGAACCATTTTTCTTGCACTTGGGTGCTTTAATCTTTATCTTTATCTTCTTTATCTTTATCTTTACTAATAATGAAGCTGAAAGTCTCCCTGTCTGTCAGGATCTTTGTCCGGATCTCTATTTGTCAGGATCTCTGTGACGCGCATAGCGCCTAGACCGTTCTGTCGATTTTCATGAAATTTGGCACAAAGTTAGTTTGTAGCATAGGGGTGTGCACCTCGAAGCGATTTTTCGAAAATTCGATGTGGTTCTTTTTCTATTCCAATTTTCAGAACAAAATTATCATAAGATGGATGAGTAAATTACGAAATTATCATAACGTGGAACCGTAACATGGGCACAAGCCAATTGGTTAGAAAATTCACCATACATTATTTGTAAATATACAGGCGAACCAAAAGATCTTTTAATTTTTCTACTACGGGCAAAGCCGTGCGGGTGTCACTAGTGAGAAAATTAACTTAGCGCTTGGCAAATATGATTTCTTTAGATATGAAAGAGGTCGTCTGCTACGATCAACACTCGCCGTTGCTAGGATACCCACTAGTCACATGGTTTGGTTTGTGAGCAGCAAATGGTTGCAATAGCTCGGTCTACTCTTATGATTAGTCTATGAATATTTCCGATCATTTCCATGCAATTAAAATCACGAGATATCACGACAGTCTATTACGATTTATCTTTCTTATTGTTGCAATTATAAAGCTATTTTTATTCACACAAAATAAAAAAAATCAGCTCTACTTAGTCAAATTATTTAAAAAATGGTCAAATCCTATGTTTTTAAACATGCTCTTTCAAAAAAAAAAAAATACTTTTAAAAGTTCGGAAACGACTCCATTTTTGACGTTTTGTATTAAAATTAACACGGAGAACACGGGGCAGATGACGACCTTAAGATTTTTTTTTTTTTTTTAATTTTTTACGAACACAGTATTTTCTACTTGTTTTCTTTTTGGAAATGTATAGAAGGAAGCTCCTATTACCAGTTTATTTTTTTATTTATTATTATTATTATTATTTTTTTTTTTTTTTTGAAACTTTATAAAAGAAATTACGAGCTGCTTATTCACTGGTTGATCTACCATACATTTATAAAAGTGAACATTTCATTTTAAACTGTAATTTAAAATGAAAATTTTAATCGCGAATTTAAACGCACATAAGGGACTGTCCATAAATGATGTCATACTTTTTCAACAAATTTGACCACTTCCCTCCCATGTGTCACAAAGTGTGACACTTCGCCTCAATCCTACCCCTCTTTGGCTCATTTCGTGATGTTTTTATAAGCATATTGCTATCTAAAAAATGCATGATGTCACATCTTATTACCCATTCCATCCCTCGTCATAAGCTGTCACAATTTCACGAATCCCACCCTTCCTCAAAGAATGACATATAGACGGCTCGCACGGAGGGCTAAGGGGAGAAATTGTACCGATCTACTTTTCTAAGTTTAAAATTAACGATCCATCAAAAAAATGACAGTGTTGATTAATTCAGGTGTACTTTATAAGTGTGTGTGTGTTTGTTTGTTTTTTTTTTCCTCGTGAAATTATTTCATAAAAATTTAAATGGAAATTTGAATTGGAAGTAGGAATTGAGCCATTTAATTCATAATGACTCTGTCATTCGACAACATTCCCAATTTTCTGAAGAAAAAGTGTTCCTGGAGTGTCGTCGAACTAACCCCCCCCCCTCCTCCCCGCATTTCCTTTGAGTTTTGACTCCCCACTTTTTGGGTGAACAGGTCGCCTATGCTTAACAAAATGTGTGGACAGCTCTTAAGCAGCGATTAATCACTAAAATCAATCGGCTTTCTGACATTCATTACAAAATATTTGCTGAATTATTACAAAATACTCTCAGTAGAGGTACTTACCTTCAGTTTGTCAACTTCTCGCGTTAGAGAATCTATCCGTTTGTCTCTTGTCGCAACTTCCTTTTGCAACGCTTCCACCTGTCCTTCGGCATCTCTCAAAAGAGATTCCAAATTTCCCGCTCTTTCTTCCAGTTCCCGGATTCGAAGGTCCATTTCGAACGAATCTTCATCCGAATCCTGCTTTGTAGTTGAGCAAGCACTCGAAGTCAGCCCCATCCCACAACCTATATTTTTAGTTACTTTTTTGCCAGCTTTTTTTAGATGGAAGTACTTCCACCCCTAGATGAAATTACGTCATTTTTGAGAAAATAGCTTAACAATCTATTATCGCCTGCACACGAGTTGGTTACAGTTCTACCTCTGAAGGAAAGTCGCTAGAAGTCCAGAAATATCCTGCAAATTTTTCCCACTTTTTGTATTTTTGTTACTAATTATCATATGAATTCCCCCCCCCGCTCAAATATAAACTTAGTCTTTAGTTTGGCAGTAAAAGAAAGAGTAAGGCAAATTTTTCAGTTAAAGTTTAATTTTTAACTATCAGCTTTCGAGAAGTTTGCTGGCAAGAAATCTTATCGTCTGCTAAAATTTACTTGCCATATAATTTAGCATTAATTTAACAAAGCCTTGCGTCTTCACTAGTAAACAATTTTTTTTTATTGTGCGACCAAATCCATTTATCTTTGAGACACAAATCTATCAGTCATTAATAGTTATAAGCAACTTTTTTAAAGTTTTTTTTTTTTCTTAATTTTACGTGAGCAGTGGAGATTTGTCTAAATATAATTTATGAAACAAAAATCTTTTTTTTTTTTAATTATAATTAAAAACTGAGAAAGACGATTTTTTTTACATCAAACACTTCTCCAAAAAAATTCTTTAAAAAAATATTTTTATTCTCGAAGCTCCATTTTTTAAAATAAATTTTAGAAACAAAATGTAACTGTTTCTTAAAAAAATGTAAAATGCTCTTTTTACTCTTAATTAAATAAACGCTCGAAGAAGCATACTTCTAAAAAAAGAATTGTTACCAAAAATTTTCATTTCATTATTAACACTAAAATAAAAATTCATTACTCTTTCATTAAGCTTGAATTCAATTCAAATAAATCAAAAAGTCAAGTGATAAATTTCCTTTTTTTCATTCACGAGTGTAACTGTTGATGAAAGTGCTTAAAACATGTAGTTCTCGAAACAGAAATTATTAATTAAAAAAAAAAATATTATAAATTTTTCATCTCCAGTAATACTACAATCAGAATGTAATTTTAAATGAAACTTCTCCAAGATAATAATGCGTACCTTTAGCATAAAGCATTAGCATAAAGCATATGCTAGAGAGGATTCGCGCAAAAAAATACAATATTATCTCTTTTTTTTCTTCCTATGAGCAGAAGCTAACAATTCCAAAATTATTTTACGTGTATAAAAAAAAAAAAAAAAAACAGCGAAAGCTTATTTACACTTCTATTTACAGTAAAAACTACGGAAATACGAGTGGCATACTAATTAAGATTAACTGATGACACGAAATACTTTCCTTCTCTATCTTTACATCGAGAAATTTTGCTAAATAATTCTTAATTTCTACATTCTGATTTTAAAAGAATTTTTTTATGAACTTAACTTCAAAGATTAAAGCTACTCGAAATCAACTTAAGACTTAAGTAACGAATACTTTTTTGCGTGTCACGCACTCACAGAATAAATCACATTTCCCACTCTTCTACTCTCACAAAACAAAACAAATCCACGTTATTTGTGCTTGCACTGCTTTCACGCGCGAGCTATATGCTCGGCTTGCAATAACCATTTAAGTTTTCTGTCGCTTGCTTCGAGCCTTGTGAAGTATTAAAAGTTTGTTTGGGACGCAGCAAGCGCCATCTAGATTTTCTCTGATCCGTGAAATTATTTGAGCTCGCTGTGTAAGTAAAAAAAAAAAAAAAATTATCAGAAAAAATAAAATAGTGAGATGTTTTGGTTTATAATTTGAAACATTTCAAGCGCATAAAGAGAAACTAAGAATTGATCAGAGAGCTAAATTGATACAAGTTTGGTTTCACTCTAAATAATGGAATGATAAAGCTTCCGCAAAAATGAGCATACTTTTTCAAAAAAAAAAACTAGTATGTGTGGCCATTACGAAACTTTCTTCTATATTTTTCTTTTCTTTTTTTCTGATCCCTCCCCATGCTTGACGAGGAAGCAATATTCCCAACAAAAACAAAATTACACATGAAAAAACTTGACGACCATCCCAATGTCTGCATTATTGCAAAAGCAAAGCAAAAAGCGAAAATTGAAAGTTATTTTAAAAGCCTTAGATGAATTAATTACAAATATTTTATTAACCGACTTCAAAAAGGAGGCGGTTATCAGTTCATACCGTATGTATGTTTTTTTTTTTTTTGTCCACTCATAGCGTCTCACCTAGTGAACCGATTTTGATGATTCTTTTTTTATCGGATAGGGGATGGCTCAACTTAGGTCCCATTACTTAGTTTGACCATATTTGTTCTTTAGAAAAAAATGTTATGGGTAAATTTTAGGGTAACAGTAAATTTTATGCAATTTCCCTGTTAAATGATTAAAATGATATTGTAGCGAAGTTCGCACTTTTCATCCGTGGATAACGGTGGCTCAGTGGTAGAATTCTCGCCTTCCGCACGAGCGACCCGGGTTCAAATCCCGACTAGGACAAAGTGAATTTTACGAAAATTTCGTTTCTACTGTTTCCTGTATTTTCTTGAATGTTCTAATAATGTCTGTATCTTTCCAAGTCTGGAAAGTTCCAGCACTTTCTCAAGTTGTATATAAGGAGATGTAACGTTCATTCGTGGTTCTGAATAAAGATCTCGAGTTAAGACTAACGAGTATTCGCTTCATTTGGCTTTCACATTGTCTTCGCTATCTTCATCTACGCGACAATATGAAACTCATTGTTATAAAAGTTTGGTGCCATATAATTGTAATGATAATTTTGAATAAAGGCTTTTCTAAAGCAATACAGTGATATAGAGCCGAACTTCTTACTAGGTAACTTCTTACTTTTACTGAAATATCTACATTTACACAAAAAAGAATGAAATAAAATAATTTTGAAAAAAAAAAAAAAAAATAGAACCGACTTCAAAATTGCTCTAAAAAGTGAAAAATAATTTTATTCTTTAAACACCATCGATAATACTTTTAAACATAATTTTTGAAGTTGGCGCAAAAACAAAAAGTAAAATCCATTGTAACCATGCTTCGTTCATATTTTTATCAAAAAATCATCCAAAGTTAGGGACGAAACATTTATATCGTTACTCAAATATGCTGTCATGAATGCGTAATGCATGTGGTAGTGAAGAAACTGGACCTGGTTAAATTTATACTTATAGTTGAGTTACGGCTGTGAATGATTTTATCGATCGTTTTTGCGCCAACTTCAAAAATTATGTTTAAAAGTATTATCGATGGTGTTTAAAGAATAAAATTATTTTTCACTTTTTAGAGCAATTTTGAAGTCGGTTCTATTTTTTTTTTTTCAAAATTATTTTATTTGTTAACAAATATAAGATGGCAACAGTTAAAAATTTTAAATTATTGAAATAATATTTCCGATCATTTTCATACAATTAAAATCACGAGAAATAAGCAGACGATAATCTATTACGATTTATCTTCCTTACTAACTAATAAAGCTATTTTTATTCGCTAAAAAATAATGATAATAAAAATAAATCAACACCTCTTGGCGCGATTGGCGCCAAAATTGAAACAAAGCCTGTTTACATATGGATTCACATATATTCCAAATTTCAACCAGAACGTAACATTACTTTTTGAGATAGGGCACTCACAATGGAAAAAAAGAACGGGCGATTGCGCTACCCCCTTTTTACTTTCTTCTATATCTAATATATAGAAGAAAGTATTGGATTCGTGCAAATTTTCGAATTTCGAATTTTGACGGATTCGAACGTTTTAAGGTGTGCTGAGTCCATTTCGACTATTTTTGGAAAATGTCTGTGTGTGTGTGTGTGTGTGTGTGTGTGTGTGTGTGTGTGTATGTGTGTCACGTCTGTGTGTGACCAGTTTTTTTGTGGCCGCTCTACAGCAAAAACTACCGCATGAAATTGAACGAAATTTTTTACTCATATGTGCCCCTATGTGAACTTGTGCCCATTGGTTTTTGGCGCGAATTCCTCCATGGGGGGTGGAGCAATGGGACATTTTTTGAGTTACGCGTGCTTGCTATTCCTCAGGAAGTAACTGGCGGAATCAAACAAAATTTGATCCATATGTTTCCCCTAACAGGAGCAGGTGCTGATTCAATTTTGGTGTCAATAGCTCAAGCGGGGGTTGAATTATGGAACTTTTTTGTCGTCAATTGTGACTGCTGTATCTCAAGAAATAACTAACGGAATCAAACAAAAATTTTTTGACAAGTAGCCCTTAGTGGGTATAAGAGCTGATTTTATTTTGGTGTCAACAGCTAAAAAGGGGGTAGCGCAATCGCTCGTTCTTTTTTTCCATTGTGAGTGCCCTATCTCAAGAAGTAATGCTACGTTCTGGTTGAAATTTGGAATATATGTGAATCCATACGTAAACAGGCTTTGGTTCAATTTTGACTCCAATCGCTCCAAGAGGTGTTGATTTTTTTTTTTTTTTCGAATAAAAATAGTTTTATTAATGCAACAATAAGAAAGATAAATCGTAATAGATTGTCGTCTGCGTATTTCTCGTGATTTTAATTGTATGGAAATGATCGGAAATATTATCTCAATGATTTAAAATTTTTAACTGTTGCCATCTTATGTTTGTTAATAAATAAAATATTTGTAATTAATTCAAGTAAGGCTTTTAAAGTAACTTTCCATTTTCGCTCTTTGTTTTGTTTTTACAATAATTCAGACATTGGGATGAACGTCAAGTTTTTGCATGTGTAATTTTGTTTTTGTTAGGAATATTGCTTCCTCGTCAAGCATGGGGAGGGATCAGAAAAAGGAAAAATATAGAAGAAAGTTTCGTGATGGCCACAACATACTAGTTTTTTTTTTGTGTAAATAAAAATAGCTTCATAAATGCAACAATAAGAAAGATAAATTGTAATACTCTCGTCTGCTTATTTCACGTGATTTTAATTTTTGGGAAATAATCGGAAATGTAATCGCAATGATTTAAAATTAATAACTGTTGCCATTTTATGTTTGTTAACAAATAAAACATCTAATTAATTCAAGCAAGGCTTTTAAAATAACTTTCAAGTCGTTCATTGCTTTGCTTTTGTGGGAATTCAGGAATTCGGACGGCCGTCAGGTTTTTTTTTTTTTTTTTGCTGGGAATATTGCATTCTTCTTCAAGCATAGGGATTGATCAGAATTCACAAGAAAGATATAGAAGAAAGTTTCGTGATGGCCACAACATACTAGTTGCTCTTGTAATGGTTATGAACTCTAGCTGAATAATTTTCAAATGATCATTCCAAATGAGCCCATCGTATAAATGTATGCTGTCAAATCAAGAAAGTATCTTGTATTAAGCAATACCAATGCAACGTTTTCTTAGGTTAACTTGCAGTTCAAGTTTATGTGAGTCCAATCCGCGTGATAAATTGATATTTCGAAGTTAAGTCTAGGTCATTTTATGACGGATGGACGGATCCGAAAAGCTAGACTTGGCACGCGATGTTTAGAGACCTTGGGGGCAAGGGGGGACTCAAGCCCCCCCCCCCGCCCCTCGAATTTGAACTTCCTTTGTTTTAGCATTTTTTTCTTTGCAAAAATGTAAAAACATTTTTTTTCCAGCAATTAATGAATAAGTTATTAAAAATGTCAAATTTTAATAACTTTAATCTCTACTGAAATCGGTTTCTATGGGGAAAATATATCCAGCTAAATCATGGGAAAAATATCTGAACTCCCCCTTAAAATTTTGTATATGGGCGCCCTTGCTTGGGGGTACGAATTAATAATAGAAGATCACATTGAAAGTCAGCGCAAAGGTTCAGTCGTCGAACGTAATAGAAAATACTTTTCTTTTAAAAGCGTCATCTTTAATACCTTGAGTTTTTTTCTATTTGATTTTTGCTTTCTATGTATTTCCCTTATTTTACGTGTTTTTTAACCCCGTCTCTTGAGAAACGTAAAATCGGAGTTTCACTGTAAATACATGTTTTCTTTATTTTTTGCTTTTGCAGCATGATTCAATGCAACCCACACACTGTTAAAAATTCAGGAAGATTTTCTGATAATTGTTACTGTAAAATGGCGGACTTACTGCATCGCCGATTTTTACGGTAATTTATACCGGAGAAATAAGCGATTTCAGCTCCAATTGGTTGCTGTGGCCTACCGAGCAAACCGTAAAATTTTACAGTAACATTTGATTTTTACGGTAATAGTTACTGGCAACATGGATGCCAGTAACAATTACCGTAAAATTTCCGGAAAATTTTTAACAGTGCATATGCACAATCTGGCACCTAGAATAGGTGAGCAAAGCTGAAAATCGTTCAAATAGTTAAAACAACATCCAAAGATTTTAAAACATACTAAATCTTGATTCGAGACTATTATTAGTAACATACCTAGTTAAAGGTTAACGTCTCATCTTAACCCAGTTTTAATTATTCTTTTTACTGCAGATAAAATTTAAGTCCTTTTCATTTCGCCGATGAAAACCAGTCTAACTAGTCGGATATCAACGATTCGAATCGAAAGCGAACAACATAAAAATTTAGCAATATATTCTCAGGTTTCTAATAATAGACTCAATGGTGAATCGCATGATATGCAAATCTTTGGAATAATCTAAGTAGAATGATCGTCAGTGAGAATAAAACTAGCTTTCCAGTTTTTCGACTACATTTTCCCAACTAACTACGTATAATGAGGTCGTTTCCAAGATTTTAAAAGTTTTTTTTTTCTGAAAGAGCATGCTTAAAAACATAGGATCTGACCATTTTTTAAATAATTTATTTAAGTTAATATTTTTTAAAAATTACTTAAATCGGTGCGCTTTCATTGTTTACACTTCTGCCGTGTGACATCACAAATGATGAAATGCCATTCAACGTTGCCATTCATAGAACAAAATATTTAATTCGCATCTTTACTCACGTGTATTGGCAACGACAGGGTTGATAGCAAGCGTAGAACACAATTTTTATTCGCTGCTTGATTATCATAACGTGGAAACGTAGTAGAAAGATGCGCCAAATTGCGTCATTTGTGACGTCATCAAGACCACGCCTTGTTTGAAAAATCGGACATTTAAAAAAATTAATTTAAAAAAAAACTGTTGGGAAAATGAAAGTATTTTCTGGGTCCATGTAATTTTTTTTTGCTCATTTTATCCATTTCAATGACTAAAAATAGTACTTTTGACTGAAGGAAACCACCCCATTACTTACAGTTATCCGATTAAAAATCTTAAATTTCCACCGTTTATATTTAACTTACTTGTCTATAAGCTTAAATTAGGTATACTCATAAAAGAGATTACCTTTTTAGAGCATCATTCTTTTAACCTGCAATTTTAGTAGAATGTGCAGAGGAATTAGTGGATGTTATTTTGATTATTTTCAATGCTTCTTATAACTCGGGGACGGTGCCAGAGGACTGGAAGCTGGCTAACATAACGCCACTCTTCAAGAAGGGGTCTAAAGGTATTGCTGGGAATTATAGACCTGTAAGTTTGACTTCGGTGATTTGTAAGATTTTCGAAACTTTGATCAAAATTAAGATCATGATGTTCTTAGAGACTAATAGTCTGTTGACTAGTTTGCAGTATGGTTTCAGGAAAGGTAAATCCTGTACTACTAATCTATTGCATTTCTACGACAAGGTTACCTCAGCTTTAGATAACAAAAAATGTGTGGATGTTGTTTATATTGATTTTCAAAAAGCTTTTGACAAGGTACCGCATGTTGCTCTTCTCAGCAAGTTAGCTGACATTGGAATAGGAGGAAAAACTTTACTTTGGGTAAGAAATTGGCTTACTGGTAGGAAGCAAAGAGTAGTTGTGAGAGGAAATCACTCTAATTGGAGTGATGTTTTAAGTGGGGTTCCTCAGGGATCAGTTTTAGGGCCTCTTTTGTTTATTATATTTATGAATGACATCAATGAAAATATTTCTGGAAGCATGAATTGTTTTGCTGACGATGTAAAAGTTATGGGGATTGTCGAAAATGAAGAACAAGTAAAACAGCTGCAAGAGGATTTAGATCATATTACTAAGTGGGCAGATAAATGGGGTATGGCAGTTAATGTAGGGAAATGTCAAGTGCTACACTTAGGTCATGGAAATAAGCGTATGAGATATCGTTTACAGGGTTCAGTCATAAATCAGGCAGAAAATGTTATGGATCTGGGTGTCTTTATAAATCAGGACTTCAAGTTTAGTCAACAGTGCAGTATTGCTAGTAACAAAGCCAACAAAATGCTTGGGTTCATCAATAGATCTATTTCAAACAAATCTAAGAAAGTTCTTCTGCCTTTATATAGGAGTTTAGTAAGACCTCATTTGGAGTATGCTGTGCAATTCTGGTCGCCTTATCTGAAGAAAGATATTTTTGTATTGGAAAGGGTTCAAAGAAGGGTAACTAAATTAGTAAGGGGACTCTCAGATTTAGATTATGATACCAGACTTAATAGGCTTAACATGTATAGCCTAGAGCAAAGGAGAGTCAGAGGGGACATGATTCAGTTATTTAAATTTATCAAAATGAAAGATGTAAATGGATTAAATTTTTGCGGGGAAAGTAGGACAAGGGGTCATTGTTTTAAGCTATTTAAATCTCAGGCTAACTTGGAAATCAGGAAAAACTACTACTTTAGCAGGGTCGTGGGCACTTGGAATAGCTTACCGGAAGAGGCGGTAATGAGCAAGGGAGTGGATAGCTTTAAGAGGGCCATTGATCTTCATTGGGGACTAATTAATTGACCAGGACCAGCCCAGCTGGGCCCAGAGCCTGTTGCTGGTCGTCACATTTGTATTTGTATTTGTATTTGATCCGCGAAAATAGAAGAAGCATAATTTAGATTCGAGTACCCGTTCGTATTTGGGCCATTTCATAGTATTTATCCAAACGTCGAGTCCGCAACATACTTTTTTTTGCCAAAACTATTTAATTT
Source organism: Uloborus diversus (assembly GCF_026930045.1). NCBI lineage: Eukaryota > Metazoa > Arthropoda > Arachnida > Araneae > Uloboridae > Uloborus > Uloborus diversus. Next base: position 167,242,179 of record NC_072737.1, on the reverse strand, counting down.
GCTGTTTGATTAGCACACAATTTTATTCTGGGTTAGTCCTACCAACGTATAAACTCAAAACAAAACAATGTGCTAATCAAACAGTAAATTAAATAATTATGGCAAAAAAAGTGTCATGTTGCGGACTCGGAATTTGGACAATATACTGTGAAATGGTTCATCTAATAAATAACCTCGTTCGTGATTCATTTGATAAGGGGTCGTCCACAAATGATGTTACGCTTTGAGGGGAAAAGGGGATTCGTGAAATTGTGAGTTTGTGACGAGGGGCGGGGGGGGGGGGGTAACGAGAAATGTGACACCACACGTTTTGGTTTGCTCCTTGTTTTAGCAATATGATTGTAAAATTTTGTGTCACATGTGACAGTTTTAAAATCTTGAAAAAAAAGCGTGACATTCTTTATAGACACACAATATCTAAGTAGTAAGTGTTTTGGAAAACGATTTTCCCAACCCCACAAGGAAAAAACTGGTTTGGAGAGACATTTCTTATTTCATCAAAAAAAAAGGAGAGGTTTTTTTTTTCTTTATTAACAAAACAATGAAAAAAAAACATTGTTTTGTTTCAAAATGTTATTTTTATAATTAGTTTTCACACATTTTTCTTTTTGTGTTATTGACCTTAACAGCAAAGTGCATACTTAGTTGCTTCATGTTGGCAAAGATTTTGAGATAACTTTTAAAGGCTGAACTATTTTTCAGTCAAATCACGAAACTGGGAACTCAGCGTTACCCCCCCCCCCCCCTGAGACCTTACAGCAAAAACTAAGAGCCCTATAACAAATCCTCCTAAAATGTTCAAACCCCCAATACGTTCTATGACCCTTCCCTCCCTCGGGGCACCCCCGTGAAACTACACCAGTGAAACTAACGTAGCTAGGCTAACGTTAGTTTTCAGATCACTTCTGTGTAAAAAAAAAAAAGATAACACTTGTCATCACTTATACCCCTTTCAGCTAAACGAATTTCCTAACAACCATAATGATAAGTGAGGAAAGTGTTTAACTCCTATTTATGAAGTGTCGTCGGATCATTGTGACGGCATTTAATGACAGTCATTATTGTGTCACCAAAGACAATTAACAAAGCATCGGAAAAAATAGGTCGCCGACGGACGGGAGAGGCTTAACTTCTTTTTTACTTAGAAAAGAGAAAGTCGTCTTAACAGCATTCGTCCAGAATTCATCCAATTAGCGTGTGTTGACAGCGCATTTGTTTTATGTACTTTTATTCTTTTACAGTGGCCGCCGCTTATGTGAATCAATTTTGTTCGAAACAGTTTTGATTCCATAAAGCGGCTGATTCAATAAAGCTGGATTCTATTCTGTTTTTGACAATTTTATACATTAAAGCGGTTGATTCAATTAGCCATCGACTCAGTTAACCGGCGCCCACTGTGTTTCTGTTTTGCAATTCATTTTTTCACTCTTTCAAAGCACTTTTATAAATTTCCAGAGGGTCCCCTCGAGCACCTCCTTCCTAGTATCAACACATATAGCTTTAAGTTTCGTTTTAGAAAATTCCTCGGGAGTAGGGGAATAATGAGAGTTCTGCAACAGGAGGCGGTGGCGCTAGTGTTAACACCGCCTCCCCCTCCCACTCTTCCTCCCACCGCCTCCTCCACTTCCTCCCCACCCCCTCCCGACCTTGGGGTTGACCCTCCCCACGACCGGGGCCGCCGCGAGAACCCGTAGAAGGTGACGAGGGTTTTTCCCGCGTTTTAGATATTTTTCCCGCGTTTTCGGACTTAGAATATTTTGAACTTGTTGTCATGGTATCCACAAAGTTTTTACTTTTTGGATGGCAACACTTGTTTGAGTTTCGGTTTTGGAATGGCAACACTTGTTGTCATGACAACCAGAGTTTTTAGTTTTCGGTTGGCAACACCTGTTGCTATGCTTTAACTTATGCGGTGTTTAACGTTCATGGCGCCATCTATTGAGAGGTTTATTTTTATTTTTTTATTTCTACGAATTTAATTATTTTTATTTTTACAGAGTGTTGAAGTTGGGAATCGAACACCCAAACTTTGAGTTAGCAAAAACGTATGCTAACCACTATGCTATATTTTTCATTACTCTTTCAGTCTTAATGTGAATCTGTACCATGACAACGAATATTACAATTAAATTAATTTTAAAACCATCAGTTAATTTACTCTTTAGTACTAATCATGGCATATCATTAACTGAATTTCAGCTCATAATTGAAACTATCATCATTATTATTATTTTTCATAATAACAAAGTTTTCACTTAAGTAAAGATTTATTTAAATACAACCCATTCGAGATTTTAGATTTGGTTCAATGCTTTGTGGACTTGAAATATATTTTAAACTTTGATTTTCTTTTTCATGCATTTCAAACTTTATCATTTTTATTTTTTCTAACTTGTTAAATTTTCTTTTTTCTTTGTCAAATTTACAAATAATTTTTCTAACTTGTAAAAATTTCGAAGAAATAATTTTCTTAACTAATTTTTTTTTTTTTTTTTTTTTTGACTTTCATACAACAAAATATTTTTTCTTATTTGTTAAATTTTCTAAGAAATAATTAACTTAAATATTCTTTCATACATTTTGAACTTTAACGTTTTTTCCTGTCATTTAGCACTTTGATTTTTTTTTTCACTATTTTAGCGTTTTTCAATTATTTTCAGTCTTTAACTATTTTCTTAACTTTTTAGTCTTTAACTAATTTCAAGCATTTCAGACTTAGATTATTTTTTCGTGATTTCGATTTTTTTTTAGTATATTTTAGAGTTTGATCATTTTCTCGCTTGTTTTTACTTTATCGTTTTTTTTTTTTTTTCCCGATATTTTTAAACTTAGAAATTTTTCACAAGTAGTGACAGGAATCGAACCTTCAAATTTTTCAAAACGTTATCATGTCTTCAATTTTTGCAATCATGTCAAACTTGCAATCAATTTACTCGTAGTAGTAATTAACACTTATCATTAACAAATTTTCTCAGATTTTAAAAAATCAACTTAATTAATTTTTTCCAGTAAGCAAATTGCGCACTCAAGTTACATTCCAACACTGCATATATGTTTCAAGAGTTTCATTGAATTTATCACATTCCATTTAATTAACTCTAATAATTACTTTTTCATTAATACTTAACTTAATCATTTTATCATACATTTATTCCAGTTACAAAATTATGCTTAAAAGTTATTTATTTTTCTTAGCACAAGAGATTTTAACATGTTCCTACTAAAATGCTTTTCACTCTAGTTTGAGTTTACTAAAATAGCAACTCATTTACGATTTAGATTCATTTAATCGTCTTTGATTCTTTTTTCATTGTTAATATTTTACATTATCACATACGTTATTATTTTTATACATTTATCCATTTAATTTTCCAAAATCTACAATCAATTTACTCTTCGTATTAATTAACACTTATCACTATCAAATATTTTCATGAATTTTAAAAATTATCTTCTTAAATAATTTTTTACTGTAACCAAATTTCCCACTCAAGTTATATTTCATCACTACATATGCTTTTCATGAGTTTCATTTAATTTATCGCATTTCATTTAATTAACTCTAATAATTATTTTTTATCATCGATATTTAAGTTAATCATATTTTCCTTTATTTATTTTTCATGCAAACACTCTTGATGGAATAAAACAAATTTTTAAACTTTCATGAATTAAATCCCCTCTGACTATTTTATTTTACTTTACCATACTTTACTATTTTACTTACTGCGTTTTACTATTTATCATTCATTACAGCTTTTCCAAAATATTACTTTACAACCAACTAATTTCATTAACAGAATTTTCATTACAATTTATAAATTTCACTTTTATTTAATTATTTTTACCTACGCTAAAATAAAACACATCACATAAAAAAGTTAAACATCAATGAAGAACCCGAGAAATGTTAAAATTATAAGTCAAGTATCAAAACTTCATGTCAGCAAATTTTAAAAATAGACTTACCGAAAAATAACTTCTACTGAAATTCATTTCAAAACTTGGAATCAATTTACTCTTAGCATTAATAAACACTTATCATTAAGAAATTTTCATGGATTTTAAAAATCAACTTATTTAATTTTTTCCAGTAAGAAAATTTCGCACTCAAGTTACATTTCATCACTTTATATGCTTTTCAAGAGTTTCATTTAATTTATCACATTTTATTTAATCAACTCTATTAATTATTTTTTTGATTAGTATTTAACTTAGTCATTTTATCGCATAGTGTTTTACTTTATTATTTTTTTTTTTCATACAAGCACTCTTGTTAGAATAAAACAAAATTTTCAACCTTCATGAATTAGAATCACTTTGGCTATTTCATTTTCCCAATAATATTTTACTTTAACAACTAATTTCTTTAACAAAATCGATATCATTTATTTTAGTCTTTATCCTTTTCGAACGATACATTCAAATGGACAGCTATACGTTAAATTAAGAAACTTAATCTAAATTTTGACAAATTAAGTTATAGCTAAATACTGACTAAAATTAAGTACAAAAGACTAACCTTTTTGGGGTGAAATCCCTCAAGTACCAGCTATCGCGAAGTTATTTAAAAACAGTGAATGAAATTGTAATAAGTGGATTGTTAATTATAACTCAATCTCACAAAATTACAATTACATGCATGTTTTATTTGAAATCACTGCATACGGCTGGCTGCCCATCATCGATTTGCAGAACGCATGCCGTGATATCGCAAATCAACTCGGCTGTTGAAAGAAACTACCGTAATCCCACAGCACTTCGGATCGTCCACACACACGCATCGAGGCGAATTGAGAAAATGACTTTATCAATATTGCTATCTACCCCTTTACCGATAACAGATAACAAACCCCACGTGCTAGTATTATTCACCACCTGGCCTACGTCTTTCAAGTGATGTCACTGTTTCTGACCAATTAAAATTAGTTCACGTTTCTCAAATATCAAGCACATAGATCGGCAATAGCCTGATGTCAGGTTTTTCCAAACAAAATTTTAGATTTTAATTCGTAGTTTCGAATTAATTTCTTTTTCATTTCAAACTTATAAAAAAAAATTTCCAGCTTGTAAGAATATTTCTTTCAAAAACAGATTTTTGATTCAAAACAGTATTTTTTCAAACTTGTAATATTTTTCTACTTAGAAAATGAAATCAAAAATTTTTGTTTTCTTTAATCATATAAAATGTTTTTAAGAAATAATTTCTCAAACTTGTAATATTTTTCCACTAATTAAAAAAAAATCAATTTTTTTTTTCAATCATATAAAAATAAATTTTTAATCTTACAACAGTAAATTTTTCCGCAAAAATATTTTTTTCAAATCAAAATAATAATAATATTTTTGTAACATATTGTTTTTTTTTCCTTTCAATCTTTTTTTTTTTTTCAAAAATTTTCAAACTTACGAAATAAAATTTTTTCAACTGAATCTTCAAACGAAATGCTTTAATTAAATTTAAAACTCAATATCACTTTACTCTTAGTATTAATAACCAATAGCACTTAACCATTTACTCTTTGCACTCTAAGTATTAATTAACACACACGCATTAGAAATAATAATAATAATGTTTAAGATACTTACAAATCACTTACTCAAGCTTTCAAATATCCATCTAGCATGTTATTGTTCATTCGTGTGAGGGAACTTGTAATAAAACTTTACTTATCAACCGAAATTATAAGCGAAAATATCGCATTTTTTAGCACTTAATATAATCCTACAATTAACAAATTGGTTTTAACTTTGAATTTAAGAAAAATAAAAACTATTACACACTTAGTAACATATCTATCGATGTATATTATTTCATGACAAATCACAAATAGGTGAGGATCTTTTATCGATCATGTGACCAACTAAGTTAAGAAAGAGCGTTCTTATCTCATATGAGAATTTATAAGTCTTTAATATTTCTCTTTAATGTAAGTGTATTGATACGTACGAGTTTGTGTATGTGAATATAACTGTGTATTGTTTTCAAACCATTGTCATGTTTAAGCTTTACGGTTCTAATTTTGACTTTCCACTTAGCATTATTTGAAGTCCTTCGCATGCATTAAACTATAGAAATATTACAAAAAAATTATATTTTCATTCAGTCTTAATTACAAAACCATACAATAAGATGAAGACAACACCGATAGTATAAAGATTACTTACAATAAAGTGCATATAAAAAATATATGTAAGAGTGATTTCAAAGTATAATCCATCAACCATATTCAACAACTCAATCAAAACACAAGTCTCTTTTAAAATGATAAACACAATTTATTCACACACACAGTAAAAGACAATTAAAAAAACTTTCATCCTTAAGTAAAACTCTTCAAAACTTTCAAGCGTATTTTTAACATCGATTGCATCAAATAAATCAGACACATGACATTTTAAACATGGACTATCAACATTCAAAGTAACGAAGTCACGAGTCAAGTTTTCCCAATTAACATTAAAAAGAACCCGTTCGAAAAAAGTGTCGAACTTTCGACCCCTTGTTAATGATTCACATTCATGCACTCTCATGTAAAAAATGAATCCATTTTTACAATCCACACATTCTTTTTTAGAAAGGTAGTTTATGTTGCATATGAGCTCATCAAATAGTCACTTACGTAGAGAATCAGCCAGTTTACGAACTTCTTGTGATGTATATGTGCTGATTTTATCACATCGACAATCACAGGGATATTTTTTCTCAATTTCCGAAAGGATGTACTCTTTTAGAGTATAAGTCATAAGTTTGTCTTTGACACTACGTGAGATACAAGGGGACGCGTAGCACAATTTGTCAATCTGGCTTTCCAAAAGTAGAACTCTATCAGGCATCAACTGGAACACTTCTCGTTTCAGTTTGAACAATCTTTGCACACTAACACAGATGTTACCATTCGCACTCGACTCTCCTTTTTTATAACAAAAACGAAATCACGGTCTTCGATTAATTTTTGATTTATATTTTTACGTAGGCTTGAAATAACTGATCTCCACACATCTGGTTCTAAGGAAATACCATCCATAGTTGGTCGAAAAATACCATCTTTCCCACACGTATATCTTCTAATATGCACGCGTGTACGTTTCCGAAAAGCATTCACCTAAAGTGAAAATACAATCACCCAAGTGTATCATATCATCAGGCTGTGGAGAAGCCTCAATGTTCATTTTCATGTTCGTTGCATCCCATCTGTTCATCTTCAGGCTTCAAAGTTTCAGAATGATTTTCACCAGCGTTAGTCATTCTTAACTCTCATAGGATTAGGAGTCACAATACTAAAACAACTTCCTGTGAACTTAAAAAATAAATCAAACTAGGTTTTAACACTAGCTGGTGAAGAAAAATCCTAAGTACATAGAATAAAATTTCACGATCTCTTTCAAAGCTCAGAATCACCCTGAAAATGATTCTCCAAACATCCACTATAAACCAATGAATATTCACTTTAACCAATGAGAAGTGTACATAAATCTCTTGCTACTGACGTCATAGAATATCACATGAACTTTTGAGCAGAATTGTGTTGTTTTACACAGTATTCAGATTTTTAGAAAATACCAACACTTTGACTTCCAAATTCATCCTGACCTACTACGAGTAATTTTAAGATGGTAGCAGGTTTTCACATCACACCGAATGTCGATGACGGTTTCGCATCTCATGCAAATTGACATGATCAATTACACGTGATTGATCATGTCATGCGTGAGATGCGAAACCGTCATCGACATTCGGTGTGATGTGAAAACCTGCTACCATCTTAAAATTACTCGTAGTAGGTCAGGATGAATTTGGAAGTCAAAGTGTTGGTATTTTCTAAAAATCTGAATACTGTGTAAAACAACACAATTCTGCTCAAAAGTTCATGTGATATTCTATGACGTCAGTAGCAAGAGATTTATGTACACTTCTCATTGGTTAAAGTGAATATTCATTGGTTTATAGTGGATGTTTGGAGAATCATTTTCAGGGTGATTCTGAGCTTTGAAAGAGATCGTGAAATTTTATTCTATGTACTTAGGATTTTTTTTCACCAGCTAGTGTTAAAACCTAGTTTGATTTATTTTTTAAGTTCACAGGAAGTTGTTTTAGTATTGTGACTCCTAATCCTATGAGAGTTAAGAATGACTAACGCTGGTGAAAATCATTCTGAAACTTTGAAGCCTGAAGATGAACAGATGGGATGCAACGAACATGAAAATGAACATTGAGGCTTCTCCACAGCCTGATGATATGATACACTTGGGTGATTGTATTTTCACTTTAGGTGAATGCTTTTCGGAAACGTACACGCGTGCATATTAGAAGATATACGTGTGGGAAAGATGGTATTTTTCGACCAACTATGGATGGTATTTCCTTAGAACCAGATGTGTGGAGATCACTTATTTCAAGCCTACGTAAAAATATAAATCAAAAATTAATCGAAGACCGTGATTTCGCTTTTGTTATAAAAAAGGAGAGTCGAGTGCGAATGGTAACATCTGTGTTAGTGTGCAAAGATTGTTCAAACTGAAACGAGAAGTGTTCCAGTTGATGCCTGATAGAGTTCTACTTTTGGAAAGCCAGATTGACAAATTGTGCTACGCGTCCCCTTGTATCTCACGTAGTGTCAAAGACAAACTTATGACTTATACTCTAAAAGAGTACATCCTTTCGGAAATTGAGAAAAAATATCCCTGTGATTGTCGATGTGATAAAATCAGCACATATACATCACAAGAAGTTCGTAAACTGGCTGATTCTCTACGTAAGTGACTATTTGATGAGCTCATATGCAACATAAACTACCTTTCTAAAAAAGAATGTGTGGATTGTAAAAATGGATTCATTTTTTACATGAGAGTGCATGAATGTGAATCATTAACAAGGGGTCGAAAGTTCGACACTTTTTTCGAACGGGCTCTTTTTAATGTTAATTGGGAAAACTTGACTCGTGACTTCGTTACTTTGAATGTTGATAGTCCATGTTTAAAATGTCATGTGTCTGATTTATTTGATGCAATCGATGTTAAAAATACGCTTGAAAGTTTTGAAGAGTTTTACTTAAGGATGAAAGTTTTTTTAATTGTCTTTTACTGTGTGTGTGAATAAATTGTGTTTATCATTTTAAAAGAGACTTGTGTTTTGATTGAGTTGTTGAATATGGTTGATGGATTATACTTTGAAATCACTCTTACATATATTTTTTTATATGCACTTTATTGTAAGTAATCTTTATACTATCGGTGTTGTCTTCATCTTATTGTCAAGCGTATTTTTAAACGTATTTTTGTTAACAATTGTAATTTAGGAAATTTCAGGGTGTTAAAAAAAAGCAACTTAGGCATGCTTAAAGTTTTCTATACCAATGCTCGCAGTATTAGGAACAAGATGGATGAATTGAAAAGCATAGTTATGGATGAGAAGTTGGATGTTATCGGAATTACAGAGACATGGGCTACCGAATCTGATGCAGAGTTATTACATATTGCTGGGTATAATTTATTCAGACAGGATAGAGTAGGTAAAAGAGGTGGTGGGGTTTTATTTTATGTTAGAGACAATTTTATTTGCAATGAATTGGTCATAAATGATAAGCCTACTGATATTGATATGGTTTGGCTGGAGTTGATGAGCAGTAAGGGCATAAAGCTACGCTTTGGAAACATTTATAGGCCACCTAATTCAAACCAGGGACAAGATGAACAGATGTACCGTATTATTAGTGACATGTCCAGTAAGGGATCCGTTATCATAATGGGGGATTTCAATTTTCCGGGTATTGATTGGAATAATTTTTATCCTGGTAATGGCAAAGAAGAGGAATTTTTAAAAGTAATTGGTGACTGTTTCTTAGATCAAGTTGTAACTCAGGGAACTCGAGAGAAGGCCATTTTGGATCTAGTTTTTTGTGACATAGGTAGTTTTGTTCAGGGGTTGAGTGTAGGGGAGCATATTGGAGATAGTGATCATAACAGCATTAGGTTCCGGGTTAAATTTGAAGTGTGCAAAGATGATAATTTTAGGTTTGTGCCCAATTTCAGAAACACCGATTTTGTTGCACTTAGGCAGAGCTTGAAAGAGGTTTTTTCGTCAGGGTTGGAAAATAGCGACGTAGATCAGCAGTGGACGGAATTTAAGGATAAACTTGCTAAAACCGTTGGGGACTATGTTCCATTTAGGAGAAAAGGTGTTAGTACCAAAATTTGGCCCATGTGGTTCTCCAGGGAGACTAAAGAAGCTCTTAATTATAAGCAAGCCACTTTTCGTAAGTTTAAAGAAACTGGTCAGAGTGCGGAAAGGCTCCAGTATGGTAAGGCAAGGCGAAATTTTAAGTATTTGGTACGGATTCAGAAAAGGGAATTGGAGCAAAGGCTGGCAGATGACATTGATGGGAAAACTAAGAGGTTTTTTGCTTACGCTAATTCTGGGAAAGCTCGAAACAGTCAAATTGGGCCTTTGGTTGATGAGCATGGAAATTTAATCCAAAACGATAGGGATATTGCAAATGTTCTAAATAACTTTTTTTCCAGTGTGTTTAACGATAACTGTATCTCAACAGTTGACACTAACAAGACACAAGCTATTATACAGCTTGAGGATTTTGTATTTTCCAGGGAGGAGGTTTTATTTCATTTGAAAAAGATTAAAGCAACTAAAGCTCCGGGACCAGATAATATTTATCCAAAAATTTTAGTTGAATGTGCAGAGGAATTAGTGGATATTATTTTGAATATTTTCAATGCTTCTTATAATTCGGGGACGGTGCCAGAGGACTGGAAGCTGGCTAACATAATGCCACTCTTCAAGAAGGGGTCTAAAGGTATTGCTGGGAATTATAGACCTGTAAGTTTGACTTCGGTGATTTGTAAGATTTTCGAAACTTTGATCAAAATTAAGATCATGATGTTCTTAGAGACTAATAGTCTGTTGACTAGTTTGCAGTATGGTTTCAGGAAAGGTAAATCCTGTACTACTAATTTATTGCATTTCTACGACAAGGTTACCTCAGCTTTAGATAACAAAAAATGTGTGGATGTTGTTTATATTGATTTTCAAAAAGCTTTTGACAAGGTACCGCATGTTGCTCTTCTCAGCAAGTTAGCTGACATTGGAATAGGAGGAAAAACTTTACTTTGGGTTAGAAATTGGCTTACTGGTAGGAAGCAAAGAGTAGTTGTGAGAGGAAATCATTCTAATTGGAGTGATGTTTTAAGTGGGGTTCCTCAGGGATCAGTTTTAGGGCCTCTTTTGTTTATTATATTTATGAATGACATCAATGATAATATTTCTGGAAGCATGAATTGTTTTGCTGACGACGTAAAAGTTATGGGGATTGTCGAAAATGAAGAACAAGTAAAACAGCTGCAAGAGGATTTAGATCATATTACTAAGTGGGCAGATAAATGGGGTATGGCAGTTAATGTAGGGAAATGTCAAGTGCTACACTTAGGTCATGGAAATAAGCGTATGAGATATCGTTTACAGGGTTCAGTCATAAATCAGGCAGAAAATGTTATGGATCTGGGTGTCTTTATATATCAGGACTTCAAGTTTAGTCAACAGTGCAGTATTGCTAGTAACAAAGCCAACAAAATGCTTGGGTTGATCAATAGATCTATTTCAAACAAATCTAAGAAAGTTCTTCTGCCTTTATATAGGAGTTTAGTAAGACCTCATTTGGAGTATGCTGTTCAGTTTTGGTCGCCTTATCTGAAGAAAGATATTTTTGTATTGGAAAGGGTTCAAAGAAGGGTAACTAAATTAGTAAGGGGACTCTCAGATTTAGATTATGATACCAGGCTTAATAGGCTTAACATGTATAGCCTGGAGCAAAGGAGAGTCAGAGGGGACATGATTCAGTTATTTAAATTTATCAAAATGAAAGATGTAAATGGATTAAATTTTTGCGGGGAAAGCAGGACAAGGGGTCATTGTTTTAAGCTATTTAAATCTCAGGCTAACTTGGAAATCAGGAAAAACTACTACTTTAGCAGGGTCGTGGGCACTTGGAATAGCTTACCGGAAGAGGTGGTAATGAGCAAGGGAGTGGATAGCTTTAAGAGGGCCATTGATCTTCATTGGGGACTAATTAATTGACTATGACCAGCCTAGCTGGGCCCAGTGCCTGTTGCTGGTCGTCACATTTGTATTTGTATTTGTATTTGTATTTGTATTTGTATGGTTTTGTAATTAAGACTGAATGAAAATATAATTTTTGTAATATTTCTATAGTTTAATGCATGCGAAGGACTTCAAATAATGCTAAGTGGAAAGTCAAAATTAGAACCGTAAAGCTTAAACATGACAATGGTTTGAAAACAATACACAGTTATATTCACATACACAAACTCGTACGTATCAATACACTTACATTAAAGAGAAATATTAAAGACTTATAAATTCTCATATGAGATAAGAACGCTCTTTCTTAACTTAGTTGGTCACATGATCGATAAAAGATCCTCACCTATTTGTGATTTGTCATGAAATAATATACATCGATAGATATGTTACTAAGTGTGTAATAGTTTTTATTTTTCTTAAATTCAAAGTTAAAACCAATTTGTTAATTGTAGGATTATATTAAGTGCTAAAAAATGCGATATTTTCGCTTATAATTTCGGTTGATAAGTAAAGTTTTATTACAAGTTCCCTCACACGAATGAACAATAACATGCTAGATGGATATTTGAAAGCTTGAGTGGATGATTTGTAAGTATCTTAAACATTATTATTATTATTTCTAATGCGTGTGTGTTAATTAATACTTAGAGTGCAAAGAGTAAATGGTTAAGTGCTATTGGTTATTAATACTAAGAGTAAAGTGATATTGAGTTTTAAATTTAATTAAAGCATTTCGTTTGAAGATTCAGTTGAAAAAATTTTATTTTGTAAGTTTGAAAATTTTTGAAAAAAAAAAAAAAAGATTGAAAGGAAAAAAAAACAATATGTTACAAAAATATTATTATTATTTTGATTTGAAAAAAATATTTTTTCGGAAAAATTTACTGTTGTAAGATTAAAAATTTATTTTTATATGATTGAAAAAAAAAATTGATTTTTTTTAATTAGTGGAAAAATATTACAAGTTTGAGAAATTATTTCTTAAAAACATTTTGTATGATTAAAGAAAACAAAAATTTTTGATTTCATTTTCTAAGTAGAAAAATATTACAAGTTTGAAAAAATACTGTTTTGAATCAAAAATCTGTTTTTGAAAGAAATATTCTTACAAGCTGGAAATTTTTTTTTATAAGTTTGAAATGAAAAAGAAATTAATTCGAAACTACGAATTAAAATCTAAAATTTTGTTTGGAAAACCTGACATCAGGCTATTGCCGATCTATGTGCTTGATATTTGAGAAACGTGAACTAATTTTAATTGGTCAGAAACAGTGACATCACTTGAAAGACGTAGGCCAGGTGGTGAATAATACTAGCACGTGGGGTTTGCTATCTGTTATCGGTAAAGGGGTAGATAGCAATATTGATAAAGTCATTTTCTCAATTCGCCTCGATGTGTGTGTGTGGACGATCCGAAGTGCTGTGGGATTACGGTAGTTTTTTTCAACAGCCGAGTTGATTTGCGATATCACGGCATGCGTTCTGCAAATCGACGATGGGCAGCCAGTCGTATGCAGCGATTTCAAATAAAACATGCATGTAATTGTAATTTTGTGAGATTGAGTTATAATTAACAATCCACTTATTACAATTTCATTCACTGTTTTTAAATAACTTCGCGACAGCTGGTACTTGAGGGATTTCACCCCAAAAAAGGTTAGTCTTTTGTACTTAATTTTAGTCAGTATTTAACTATAACTTAATTTGTCAAAATTTAGATTAAGTTTCTTAATTTAACGTATAGCTGTCCATTTGAATGTATCGTTCGAAAAGGATAAAGACTAAAATAAATGATATCGATTTTGTTAAAGAAATTAGTTGTTAAAGTAAAATATTATTGGGAAAATGAAATAGCCAAAGTGATTCTAATTCATGAAGGTTGAAAATTTTGTTTTATTCTAACAAGAGTGCTTGTATGAAAAAAAAAAAAAATAATAAAGTAAAACACTATGCGATAAAATGACTAAGTTAAATACTAATCAAAAAAATAATTAATAGAGTTGATTAAATAAAATGTGATAAATTAAATGAAACTCTTGAAAAGCATATAAAGTGATGAAATGTAACTTGAGTGCGAAATTTGCTTACTGGAAAAAAATTAAATAAGTTGATTTTTAAAATCCATGAAAATTTCTTAATGATAAGTGTTTATTAATGCTAAGAGTTAATTGATTCCAAGTTTTGAAATGAATTTCAGTAGAAGTTATTTTTCGGTAAGTCTATTTTTTAAAATTTGCTGACATGAAGTTTTGATACTCGACTTATAATTTTAACATTTCTTGGGTACTTCATTGATGTTTAACATTTTTATGTGATGTGTTTTATTTTACCGTAGGTAAAAATAATTAAATAAAAGTGAAATTTATAAATTGTAATGAAAATTCTGTTAATGAAATTGGTTGGTTGTAAAGTAATATTTTGGAAAAGCTGTAATGAATGATAAATAGTAAAACGCAGTAAGTAAAATAGTAAAGTATGGTAAAGTAAAATAAAATATTCAGAGGGGATTTAATTCATGAAAGTTGAAAATTTTGTTTTATTCCATCAAGAGTGTTTGCATGAAAAAAAAATAAAGAAAGGAAAATATGATTAACTTAAATATCGATGATAAAAAATAATTATTAGAGTTAATTAAATGAAATGCGATAAATTAAGTGAAACTCATGAAAAGCATATGTAGTGATAAAATATAACTTGAGTGGGAAATTTGGTTACAGTAAAAAATTATTTAACTTACCGGCGGTTTTGCACGTCTTATCACGCCGTAGCAAGATCACGTCGCTAGCGTTTTACACGTATTTTTCTGACACTAAATTTTCGTTGTCAAACGGTCCAAGGCGTAGAATCCTGCGTTTCCTTTCCCCTCTCCTGAGAGCGGCACCCCGGAGCGCAGGGGCCCACCTTCTGTATTTACACACGCAAACAATACCCTTTCATCAGGTTGGGGTTTCAAGGTTCAGTGCATCCTTCTTATCAACGGAAAGATTTCTAAGCAAACCTCCTTGCTATTTATTGTAAGCATCTGCTAAAAGCAAAACTTGATTCCAAGAATGAAATATCCACTTCTCTTTCTTCTAAGCTTAAAATTTACATTTAATTAATGATTGTGCTGTAAATGGATGCAACATAATTTAATTGACGACAATGACATTCAATTACATTTCAAATAAATTAATAAATAAAAGCAGTGAGATTTCAAATTGAACGAAAACAAACTAAGTATCCTTTTGGAAATAAATTTATAGCTACGGCTTTATTCTCTACTAACATATAATTTAGGAACTTTAAGTGTTATAAAATCACAATGCTGTAAAGAAAACCAAAGAATACACGTAAAAGATCAATTTTCAACTTTTATATGCACTTACGTCGCGTTTTACGCACATTTAGGCAGATGTTGTACTCAAAACACATTATAAAAAATATAAAAAAAAGGGATATTTTTTCAAATTTATTTACTCTAACTGATTGGCTTTGGGTTTTGGTCGCAAATTTCAATCATTAATATCAGAAACATTTTAAATTCACCGATTCTGTCTAATACTTCAGCTTATAATTATTTTAATCACAAAGAAAAACAAACATTTATCTCTTAGCATACAATTTCAATTCTGTATAAGTAAAAAAAAAACTAAATAAACAATATATAGTAAGAGCAAAAATTTTGCACAACACCAAGCAGCCATTGTGTTAACATTTATACAAAAAAAAAAAAAAAAAACTCCAGTTGTTAGCAAAGAACAATAATAATATTTTTTTTATTGTTATTAAAAATGGAAAAGTATATGAAAATGAATAGTTTTCAAAAAAAAAAAAAAATCAAAAATTGAATCGTTTGTAGCTTTTTCTTTTTAATAAAAAATAAAGAGCCTCGGAATTTTTTTCATTGAGAGGGGGAAGAAATTCAGAAGAATGGGACCTGACTCTTAGTAAAGGACATTTCTATGGAGTTGCTTAAGATCTACAGTATTTTGTAGGAAGATGGAAATGGGGAAATGGGGAAATGGTTAAGTGAGAATTTATAACTATTCTTTTATGTAAAAAAAGGAATAATAATAAATAGAGAAAAATAAATAAAAGTTTAAACCGTTTTATAATTAAAATAAAACTTCAGCAGAGCTTAACTATTTGTACTTTATTAAGCAACAAATCCAGAATTTTCATTGATCTCAATTTGCCCAAAGCCTGATATTTATCTCAAATCACTATTTAATCTGTGCGATACAAGTCATATGATCTTTCAATTCCTTGGAACAACTTAAGCAAAAATAATTATAAAACCTTGATTTTTATAGAAAAATCATCATAATTCATGCCTCATACTAATTAATAAACCTTTTACGGGGATGAAAATTCGTAAAATTATTTTAACAACTTTTTGCTGCGACCTTTTTTTTAACACTATAATTTAAAAGTATTTCGTTGTTTACTATTTTTTGCTTTAATTGTGTTTTCATAACTTTGATTTGATACCTAGCTCGGTCACTTAGGTCTTAACTACTAGCAGGGGCACTCCGAAATAAAATGAGAGAGGGGGGAGAGGTGGATTCTCAAATTTTCGAATGAAGTTCTACTTTTTCCAAATGATAAACATGAGCATGCACATTATATCATACTTACATAACATCTAATGTGAAGCAACATTATGCATCATTAAAAACAATTTTTAAAATTTGAAAGAAGAATCTCAATGTTGCAATAGTGTTTCCACATTTTTCAAATGAGAATTTTTTGGGGAGGTTACACTGTCCTTCTGAGACCTCTCATCGAGGCGCCCCATACTAGATCCCATGTGATTGTCAGTGTTTCTTTAATAATAGCTTTGTTAAATACGCCATAATTCAGTGAATGTTGGATATAGTATTTGTTTTCCGATTTTCAAACGGGATCCTAGACAGTCCCGATTTTCATTCAAAAATCCAGTGTCCCGGCCAGTTTACTTCACGTCTCGGTAAAACATAAATTTCATTACAGATGACCAAAAAAATATAAAAATAATTAACCGTGAAGGATTATTTAAAATAATAAATTTTTCATTTCTGTACCTCGTAGCCAGACTGACGTAAGTCCAAAAATTTGAATTTTTTGTTTATTACTGCTAGGGTTCGCCGATATATATCCGATATTTGTTCTGAAAATATCATGATATTTTGATATTTTCGATATTTATTTTTCCAACTACGGTATTTTCAGTATAAAAATTATATTAATCATAGTAATATAGCTCATTCATTATTAAAAATACCCAAAAAGTTATGCACTATAGTTTTATGATGTATTATTACGCATTAATATAACAAAATAATGTATTTTTTTATTCATAAAATTATTAGTAATGTAACAATTTTAATGCATATTAAAAGTACCTAATTAAATGTTAACCATTGGTTGGAACAAAAGAAAATGTCTTATGACTACCCCTGACTGTTGCATATTGTTTTTTTCTGAATCATATAACTGTGTAAAAGTAGCTAACAGAAGACAAATGAGTAGAACAGCTAACGCTATATTAACTCTATTAAAATTGACTAAAATGTAAAATGGAATATTAGATATGAATAATTAAAGAAACCTTAATTTTAAGTCTGCATATTATAATAATAAATAAAGAGTGATTTGAGGATGCATTTACTATTTTGAAGACATTAGTTTGCGTTGATTGAAAATATCGGATATTTTACATATTTTCGAAAATTGCACTCACATGACATTTTTTTTTCTCTCCTGTAAAGTAGCGTATGTGAATCACGTTAGTTTAGCTCTGAGGTACAGATTTGTAATTTATGACCTGTAAAATTACTATCGGATTAGCTTGTAAGGAATTTTACAAAAAGATTTAAAACAAAAAAGACTTTCTAAAAAAGTCCTAGCCAATGCAATAAACAAGTAAATATTGTTCAAAATTCAATTCCTCATTTCTTGCTGAAGTAACTTCAAAAGATTAACGTTTACAAAATAAATTGTTTAAATGTATCTGCTTGCGTCATGTATCATTTATTATTCCTGGTTTAGGCTGATAATTAGTAATCATTTATCCATAGCATTGAGAATAAACTACCTTCTAAAACACTGAAAACCAGCCGGGGTGTGTACCTTTTGAAATACCCACGGTGGGGGGGGGGGGGTCCTGGTTGAACATTTCGGAAATAAAGCAAGCCTAGGTATTTCGCTATTACGATCACTCAGTCTCAAAAATGGCGAGATTCGAAACATAAAAATGCACAAATAAAGAAAAAAATATACATATACAAACATAAGATGTAAAAAGTATGCATAGATGTATAAATTTGCAGTGCGTTTTTCCCCTAGCGTTAAAAGAGAAACAACGAATTGCTATTGCGCGGAAGGGGGGAGGGAATTCCTTTATTGCTTTTTATTATTACGTATCATTTCAGGTTATGCAAAACATTACAATCATAACTAAATGCATTTAGCTATTTCATATTGAAATAACTTGTTCCAAATATTGTTTTATAAATGTTGAATATGAATAGTTAAATTCAATAATAAAATATGTGAATAGTAATTTAGAGCAGTAGTAGGAGATAGCAATTCCAGAGATTTAAAATCTAGATTATTACTTCATAAATATTACAGAAAGTTGTGATTAGTAAAACACGACTGGCTGAAAGGAATTCAACTCGTTTGCTACACGTGTTGAGGGGAGAAATGGGCGGTACGGACCTTGGCAGCATGTCTGGAGGAGTTCCACTCTTCCCTGCGACACGCGTTGAAAAGAAAGGAGTTGAGCTTTGACAGCACGTCCTGGTCAAAAGGGATTAAGTGCTTTTTATCTGCTTCCGAAAGGGGAAGGAAATTTCAAGATAAAAAGTATTGACCATTTCGAGCAGATAGCCATGTTCCCAAGGTGACCTTTTCCAGGTGAAATTCCGCTCGTATGTCAAACCGCCAGTGAGTTAAGAAGATAATTTTTTAAAATTCATGAAAATATTTGATAGTGATAAGTGTTAATTAATACGAAAAGTAAATTGATTGTAGATTTTCGAAAATTAAATGGATAAATGTATAAAAATAATAACGTATGTGATAATTTAAAATATTAACAATGAAAAAAGAATCAAAGACGATTAAATGAATCTAAATCGTAAATGAGTTGCTATTTTAGTAAACTCAAACTAGAGTGAAAAGCATTTTAGTAGGAACATGTTAAAATCTCTTGTGCTAAGAAAAATAAATAACTTTTAAGCATAATTTTGTAACTGGAATAAATGTATGATAAAATGATTAAGTTAAGTATTAATGAAAAAGTAATTATTAGAGTTAATTAAATGGAATGTGATAAATTCAATGAAACTCTTGAAACATATATGCAGTGTTGGAATGTAACTTGAGTGCGCAATTTGCTTACTGGAAAAAATTAATTAAGTTGATTTTTTAAAATCTGAGAAAATTTGTTAATGATAAGTGTTAATTACTACTACGAGTAAATTGATTGCAAGTTTGACATGATTGCAAAAATTGAAGACATGATAACGTTTTGAAAAATTTGAAGGTTCGATTCCTGTCACTACTTGTGAAAAATTTCTAAGTTTAAAAATATCGGAAAAAAAAAACGATAAAGTAAAAACAAGCGAGAAAATGATCAAACTCTAAAATATACTAAAAAAAATCGAAGTCACGAAAAAATAATCTAAGTCTGAAATGCTTGAAATTAGTTAAAGACTAAAAAGTTAAGAAAATAGTTAAAGACTGAAAATAATTGAAAAACGCTAAAATAGTGAAAAAAAAAATCAAAGTGCTAAATGACAGGAAAAAACGTTAAAGTTCAAAATGTGTGAAAGAATATTTAAGTTAATTATTTCTTTGAAAATTTAACAAGTAAGAAAAAATATTTTGTTGTATGAAAGTCAAAAAAAAATTAGTTAAGAAAATTATTTCTTCGAAATTTTTACAAGTTAGAAAAAATATTTGTAAATTTGACAAAGAAAAATGAAATTAGTTAAGAAAATTTAACAAGTTAGAAAAAAATAAAAATGATAAAGTTTGAAATGCATGAAAAAGAAAATCAAAGTTTAAAATATATTTCAAGTCCATAAAGCATTGAACCAAATCTAAAATCTCGAATGGTTGTATTTAAATAAATCTTTACTTAAGTGAAAACTTTGTTATTATGAAAAATAATAATAATGATGATAGTTTCAATTATGAGCTGAAATACAGTTAATGATATGCC